>NW_028317873.1:2985000-3050000 GCF_062004578.1 Staurois parvus | reverse complement strand
TAGAAGCAAATGAGCGTGGTGGGCAGGGGTTTTCTAATATAGAATATGTTGTTATGGTTTAGGCCATTGGTGTACGTTCTTTATTTTGTTGGTCTCATTTCCCATCTTTTTACATGTAATTGCTTTCCCCTCTAAAAAAAAAATAAATCTCTGGGCCTAGATAGCATCCCTGAAGATTGGTACAGCCTCCACCTTGATTCTTTTGAGGAAGACTTTGAAAGGGGGATTTTACCACCCACTGCCATGATTGTACCTATGTTGAAACCAGGGAAAAACCCAACTCAATGTGAAACCCTAAGCTCTCATATAAACCCCAATGTTATGATTTTAGCCAAATCCTTGGCCATCAGACTTATACAGTAATACTATATTTCTAAGTAAACTGGTAGGTTCAGATCAAGCAGGATTTATTTTACTAATCCACAACCCCTTGAGGGCAGGGTCATTATTTTCCTGGATACACATAGAGGCCTTGGACAGTGTAGAATAGCCTTACCTCCTCAGAGTCCTGAAGACATTTGGATTTGGTTTGGGGCCATTTCTCTCTCTGGGTGGAGATTTCATCTACTGCACCACAAGAATAAGAGTTAATACTTCCATCTCGGATTCCTTTACAAGATTTTTGTGACACCAGTCAGGGCCATCCTCTCTCCCCTAATATTTTTGCTGTTGCTATGTAACTGTTGACTATCATGCTGAGATCTTCCTCTATAATTCACTGCAAGAACATGTTTATTTACAGTAGTGAAAAGAATTATTTGAACCCCTGAAGATTTTGTAAGTTTACTTACAAACTAATGAAGGGTCTATAATTTTTTATCATAGGTGTATTTTAAATGACAGACAGAATATCAACCAAAAATCCAGAAAACACACGATACCAATGTTATAAATTGACTTGCAGTTCAGTGAGTAAAATAAGTATTTGATCCCCTACCAACCAACAATAATTCTGGCTCCCACAGATGGGCTATGCGCTCATGTGGTACACAGCTTAGTCCTGTCAATTTAACCACTTCCTGTCCGGACACTTTTACCCCCTTCCTGTCCAGGGCAATTTTCAGGTTTCACCGCCATCACACTTTGAATGACAATTGCGCGGTCATGCAACACTGTACCCATATGAATTTTTTACCATTTTTTTGAGACAGATAAAGCTTTATTTTGGTGGAATTTATTCACTGCTGGGATTTTTATTTTTTTACTATGTAAATGAAAAAGTCTAAAAATTGTGAAAAAAAGTTTTTTTTTTAATAAAAATTTGCAAATAAATAATATTTCATCATAAATCTTGGCCAAAATTTATTCCGTTATTTTTTCAGTAAAAAAAAAAAAAAAAATCCAAATTAGTTTGTAACCAAAAATTATAATTTTTAAACATTTTTTTTTACATTTTTATTTTTTGTTTTTTTACATACTGTCACCCTAGCAGTACAGTGTCACCACAGTGACACTGTACTACTTGTGGGGGGTGATGAAGATTTTTTTTTTTATTTTTACACTGATTGCTTTTACACCCATATAGGATGTAAAAGCAATCATTTCTCTTTCTCTCTGTCTGCATGCTTGCAGTCATTGAGAAGTACTGAGCGAGCTGTGATTGGTCACAGCTTGTCACATGGTACAAGGCTGTTGTGAATAGCCTTGTACCATGTGACCTCTGTGATCATTCACAGATTTCACACGTAGTAAGCAATGATGTCACAAGTAACATCTTGCTTACTACTTTGCATGTGATCACTGATTCGCCAATCAGTGATCACATGATCGGGACCTCGTACAGAGGTCCCGTCCGACGATCGGTGTTTCACTGTGTCCGGAGGACACAGCGGGCACCGGATCACGGCGGTGCGCGCTCCCAGGGAGCGCGCACAGCTAGAAAAGGCGGGTGCCGTTTAGGAATGGCAACCCGCCCCTGGACTGCCACCGCCCTGCCGTTTATAAACAGCAGGCAGAGGGCAAGAGGTTAAGAAGGTGCTTCTAACGACAACTCGTTATGCATATAAAAGACACCTGTCCGCAGAATCTTTCTTCCATTCAAACCTCAACATCATGGGCAAATGACGAAAGAGCTGGCTAAGGACATCAGGGACAAGATTGTAGACCTGCACGGGGCTGGAATGGGCTACAAGACCATCAAGAAGCTTGGTGAGAAGGAGACAACTGTTGGAGCTATTATTCGCGAATGGAAGAAAAACAAAATAACAATTGCCCTTGGTCTGGAGCTCCATGTAAGATTTCACCTCATAGGGTAAGGATGATCATAAAAAAAAGTGAGGGATCAGCCCAAGACTACACGGGAGGAGCTTGTTAATGATCTCAAGGCAGTTGGGACACAGTCACCAAACAAACCACTTGTAACACAATATGTTGCCATGGACTGAAATCCTGCAACACCCGCAAGGTCTCCCTCCTCAAGAAGGCACATGTACAGACCCGTCTGAATTTTGCCAATGAACATCTATAAATTATTCAGTGAAGGATTGGAAGAAAGTGCTGTGGTCAGCTGAAACCAAAATTGAGCTCTTTGGCATTAATTCGACTTGCTGTGTTTGGAGGAAGAAAAATGACGACGGACCCCAAGAACACCATCCCTACAGTCAAGCACAGAGGTGGAAACATTATGCTTTGGGGCTGTTTCTCTGCTAAAAGGTACAGGCTGACTTTGCCACATTGAGGGGCCAATGGATTGGGCCATGTATTGTAAAATCTTGAATGAGCACCTTCTTCCCTCAGCCAGAACACTGAAGATGGGTGGTGGATGGGTCTTCCAGCATGACAATGACCCAAAACATACCGCCAACGCAACAAAGGAGTGGCTCAAGAAGCAGCACATTAAGGTCATGGAGTGGCCTAGCCAGACTCCAGACCTTAATCCTATTGAAAATTTATGGAGTGAGCTGAAACGTCAAGTTGCCAAGTAACTGCCAAGAAACCTTAAGGATTTAGTGAAGATTGTAAAGAAGAGTGGACCAAAATCCCTCCTGAGATGTGTGCAAAAATGGTAACCAAATGCAAGAAACGTCTTACCTCTGTGCTCGCCAACAAGGGTTTCTCCACCAAGTATTAAGTTATGTTTTGCTTGGGGATCAAATACTTATTTTACTCACTAAAGTGCATCTCAATTTATAACGTGTGTCATGTGCTTTTTCTGGATTTTTGGTTGATATTCTGTCTCTATCATTTGAAATACACCTATGAAAAAAATTATAGACCTTTCATTTCTTTGTAAGTGGGCAAACTTACAAAATCTGCAGGGGATCAAAAAATTATTTTCCCCACTGTATTTACTGATTTTATCTCCCCCTGTGACCTGTGAGTTAAGTTATGGAATGTTTTTGGCACCTCTCGATGCCCCCCAAGTTGTCCAACCCCGTTCCATTCTCCTAGTATTTGGTTTGTGTGTCCATGTATGCTCATAAACACTTTTGTTTTACCTCATTTTGGTCCCGATTCTTGCCCAGTTTTTTTTTTTTTTGCTCTCTTTCTCCCTTTGGCCTTTTCTGCTTTTCTTTTCTCCCTCTTGGCTTTCTTTTTCCATGCGCCTCGAATTTACCATTGTGCCACCTTACGCCTTTTTTCAAAGGATTCCTACGAGCAGTGTTTTATTGTTTATGTCCTATATACGCTTATCATATGTTATATACTCTGCTCTTATTTCTGAGACTTGTGTACAGTCATAGCACATCCTGATTGTGTTATTCTGTACCAGTATTGGCATGACCCATACACGTTTCTTTCTTATTTTGTGATACATTTAACCTCCCTGGCGGTATTCCCGAGTGTAGCTCGGGGTAAAGTTTCAGTACCAAAAGCAGTAACCCCGAGCTACACTCGAGCTTACCATGCGGCGTTGCTCAGGGATTCCCTGCAGAGCTTACCTTGTCCTTCGCTCCTGCGATGCGTCCCCTGCAGCGTCCCCGGCCATCTCCTCCGGCCGATGCCGGCATCTGGCTTCCGTGTTCCGGTCCCTGTGACGTTGGGACGTACGGGCGCCGGAACCGGAGGCAAATTTGAAAATTTAAAAAAAATGACATTTTTTTTTAAAACGATTATTTCATAGCAAAACATTCCTGTATCAAACCATTTCACATACATTTTGTCCCGAGTGCTTTGTCCGGCGCCCTGCCTGCATTTTGACTGTTCTTTCTGCCTGGAAACTTAGAAAAGTCCACGGCGTCCAAAAAATGTCCCTTTAGGTCAAACGCGGTTTTAGACCGGCTAGAGAACAGCGATGGTAAATCAGAACCACTTGCAGAATTGAGTGATAATGATTCATGGGGGAAATTCGTCATCAGACACTGAAAACGATTTTGCGACTTTGCTCAGCGATGTGCGAACTTGGCGCTATATTTCAAATTTCAGTGTTTTTGGTTTGATTATATTATTGAATTAAATTTATTATTATTATATTATTATTTTTTTATGAGTATTTATTAAGTAAGTAATTACTAAGAATTGCAGGCCTACAATACATAACACCAAATTTCCATGCAAAAAAATGGTACTGCTTTTGGTGCAATTCCTGACATAATCATACCGCCAGGGAGGTTAATAAAAATATATATTTGCCTCTAAACTTTATGTAGTGCACTAATTTAGATATCTTGGCAAAATGGTACAAAATCTATTTCAGAACTATACAATATATACCCAACAAACTTACCCCATTTCTGGACACTCAACGAAACAAGACCAATTGGATAAATCTCCCACTGGACCTTACGGGGGGTTATTTACTAAAACTGGAGACAGCAAAATATGTTGCAGCTCTGCACAGAAATCAATCAGCTTCTAGATAGTATTGCCAAAGCTTTTATTGCACAGCTGCATCAAATTCTGAATACTCCTGTTTTAGTAAATCTTTGTGTCAGGTGAATCTGTTAAAAAATGCAATTCCTAAATATTTATATTTTCTGGTCAACTCTCCCTGCCCCATTCCCCAGAAGTATTTTTGACAAATACATTCTATTTGTATTTCCTTTATATGGAACCAAGGCACTCCTAGAATCTCTCACCAAGTCCCCTCTGCCACAGCTGCTGATCACTCACGTTTCTGCATGCATTTTGGGGGGGCATTTTGCAGCATTTCCATTTGTTACGCATAGGACAGCCTATTCGTTTGCAAGTGCAATATGTGTTTACAAAATGTTCAGAAAAGTGTGCGTTTTCTGTGCAGTTTGCCATGCATTCGGAAATGCACAGATGTAAATGGAGCTTCATTGTTCTTGTTTATACACACAATTTCACTTTCAGACCACATTCACACCTAGCGTAGTGGGAAAACACATTTTTTGGCTCATTTTCCCACAACAGGCATAGGGCAGCCCATTGATTTCAATGGGCTGTCCTACACATGGCAAAGTAGCTCATGGGACATTTTGGCATGTTGTGCTTTGCACATCTTTTACTGCGCATTTTGCAGTGTTTGTCGCTCGTTTTTCCACGTAGTAAAATGTGTGTTTACTTCTGCATCTGGGGTGCTGTTAACAATTAATGAGACTGAAAGTGCAACTCGTTGATTTTAGGTGTATAAAGGTGGCCATGCACTATACAATCTGATTGTACAATCTCCATTAGATTTACCAAAACTATGTAATAAGAGAACACCCCTATCTTTCCAACCACTCTGTATTCAATTAGGCAGGCTCTTGCACTACATAGTTGATGGTAGATCTAAAAGAGATTGTACAATCAATCAGATTGTATAGTGAACGATTTGTGCAAGATGAAGGAACATTAGAAAAAAAAAACAACGATCACTGGCTGTGTATTTAGTGAGAACAGATAATGATATAACCCTCTTGCATTGTATTGCCACTGTACTGTCTCCCTGTAGATTGCAAATCACTGTGTAAACTGTTGGCTCTATATAAATCTTGTATAATAATATATAGAACTAGAAAAGCTACAATTTCTGGGGAAATTGTGTGAAGTGTTCTTGCCTCCACCAGTAGTCTACAACTGGAGTGGGCGGAGTAACTGGGTGGAGTGGGCACTGGAGTGGGAACTGTTGTGTGGTTGGAGTGGCTGGAGTAACTGTGAAAAGGTTCGAGTAACTTTATGGAGTGGGCGGAGAAACTGGGTGGAGTGGGTGGAGTAACTGTTGTGTGGTTGGAGTGGCTGGAGTAACTGTGAAAAGGTTTTGTCAGCTCCCACTCTAGTTTTGAACATTCCGCCATTCATTCCTATAGGACCAATTTCACCACAAAAACGCTGATATTTCGTGAACCATTCGGCGAAACGTTCCGCAAAGTAATAGCACACCCACCAATCGGGAACAATCCGCACGTTTCGGTATATTACGGTCTATGTAGTGTAAAAACTGTGGGAGTAGTTAGGGTGGTAAATTTGGCTATAATAATAAGAATATATATGTGAGATAACAGGAAGTGGTCGCCATGCAAGAACACTTAATGATTGCATGTGAGCACAGAGGTGGGTAGGAGCAATCTCCTGGAGGGGGAGGGCAGGTGCAGGGTGTGCAAATGAGGTCAGCTGGCAACGTACTTCCTTCTACTGGTTTTTATATCCTAAATACCAAATTTCAGGACAGAGCAGGAAGTAATGGAGGAGTTTTGTATGGAACACGCTAGAGGTTGAGGTAATATCTGTTCTAAAAGACATAGAAAGCCATTTCTTTTCCATAACACAGGCACATTAAAGGTATATTGGTAGATAGGGAAGCTAGAGTTCAGGGGAAAAAAAAAAATGAGGAAGCAAAAAGTGAAGAAACGACAAACAGAGGCAGTCTAACCTGTTGCTTGGGAACATACTAGAAGCAAACTGCAAGGTCCTAGGTTAAACTCCCCCCCCCAAAAAAAAAAAAACGCACGAGGGATCACCATATCTAAGGAAAGCCTTAAAAGTTCCAGGAAGAGCTACAGCCGTATACATTCGCTAAATCATGCATGCAAGTACACATGCATCTTGCATAGGAAATTTTAGAAGCATACATTTTTTTTTTAGTTCTTTGTAGTCAAAACAATTCCATTGACAAGTACACATGTAGAAGAGTTGTTAAAGAAGTTTCAAAATAAAGTCTTACCTCCCCAAGTTGAGAAACATTTCTTCTTCTTTTAAATAAACCCTATTGAAAAACTTCAGAAGCATTGAGCGCACCGATATATGCAAATCTCTTTGCTGGTATGTCAAATAAACTGCTTGAATTAGCTTCTCTGTAGCCACTGAAATACATAAAAAAAAATATAACTGGCTATGGTCAGCTAAAACTAAAGTACAATTATATTATCGCTCTTCTTCTAAGTGGATTTATTGGTAAAAATGGATACTAATACATACTCGAAAGAGAAGGGCCCTCAATCCCCTCATGTTTTGCATTGTATTGGTATTGTTTTGTCACATGTTCTGTCCCCCTTTGTAATGTACAGCACTGAGCGAACTATTGGCGCTTTATAAATACTGTATAATAATAATCATAATAATATAAAAAAAGGTAAAACCATTAGCAAGTCAAAACGTGGCTTTTCCTCTATTCAGGTGCTATAAAACAAGATCGCACTATGAAAACCACAGACAATGGGTTACAGAAGACTAAAGCAGAACATTCTGCACAACCATGGCCACTTCTTTAGTGCACCACTATGTTCTTGTCAATACATTGTTTTCTTACAAGGATTAGAAAGTATTCATTTTTTTCAACCTCTGCAGCATTAACCTAAAGGGAAGCAAAAGTCATACTGAAAACACATCATGGACAAAATATATATACTACTTATTACAGAGCAACACCTCCGGAAAAGTTTCTTTTGTGAAGAAGCGGTTAATTCCGCTAGTTCCACCAGCAGCTGTCCAATCCAGGAAAAGATAAGCAGACATGCAGAGATTGTGTGCATAACCATGTATAACTTTGTAATCTAATAGATCCTTTTTGTGATACACATATAAATCCCCCAAAAAGAACTCCAACTATTAATCAATATGACTTCAACTAAATTGTGTTTAAATAAATCCACACCAAATTCCGTCTTAAAAACAAAAACCCAACAAAAATTCAAAACTTAAAATAAAAATATATAAATAAAATATATATAAAAAAAATTTCAAAGGTGTCCAAGTTCCAAATTTTTCACTTCAGTCCAGTAAATAAGAAATTGGTTCTAAAACTCCATGATAACCTCAAAGAAAGAAAAAAGAAAATTCATAGTGTATTACTTAGTCTATAGCAGCGGTTCTCAACCTGGGGGTCGCGACCCCTTTGGGGGTCGAACGACACTTTCCCAGGGGTCGCCTAAGACCATCGGAAAACACATATTTCCGATGGCCTTAGGAACCGAGACACCGCTCCTCTATCCGACTCCAGGTGTGGGCGGGATGACATGCCGTCCCTGTCATCTGGACACACCCCCGGGATCAATCCTCGTCGGTGATTGGCCGCCGGAACTGTAGCTCAGGAGATGCACACAGGCGGCCAATCACCGGCGAGGAGGTGAAGCTTGGAAAGGAGGAGCCGAGCGGAACCGCGAAGATCGAGCGAGTGAAGAGGAGGAGAGCGGCCGGAGAAGGAAGACATCTGACCGGTAAGTGTCTGTACCATGGGAGAGGGAGGGAGCGAGCGAGCCCAGGCTGGAGCAGGGGTCAGCAAGGTAAGTATCATTGGTGTCAGTGGGAGCAATAGTGCCCAATCATTGGTGTCACTAATACCAATGATGGGGCACTATTCCTCCCACTGACACCAACGATGAGGCACGATTCCTCCCCCAAATGACACCAACGATGGGGCATGATTCCCCCCCACTGACACCAACGATGGGGCACGATTCCTCCCCCCACTGACACCAACGATGGGCACTATTCCTCCCCCCACTGACACCAACGATGGGGCACTATTCCTCCCCCCACTGACACCAACGATGGGGCACTATTCCTCCCCCCACTGACACCAACGATGGGGCACTATTCCTCCCCCCACTGACACCAACGATGGGGCACTATTCCTCCCACTGACACCAACGTTGGGGCACTATTGCTCCCCGATACCAACGATGGGGCACTATTCCCCCCACTGACACCAATGATGGGGCATTATTCCCCCCACTGACACCAATGATGGGGCACTATTCCCCCCACTGACACCTATGATGTGGCACTATTCCTCCCACTGACACCAACGATGGGGCACTATTCCTCCCACTGACACCAACGATAGGGCACCATTCCTCCCACTGACACCAACGATGGGACACTATTCCTCCCACTGACACCTATGATGGGGCACTATTCCTCCCACTGACACCAATGATGGGGCACTATTCCTCCCACTGACACCAATGATGGGGCACTATTCCCCCCCACTTACACCTATGATGGGGCACTATTCCTCCCACTGACACCAATGATGGGGCACTATTCCTACCACTGACACCAATGATAGGGCACTATTCCTACCACTGATACCAATGATGGGGCACTATTCCTCCCATTGACATCAGTGATGGGACACTATTCCTCCCATTGACATCAGTGATGGGACACTATTCCTCCCACTGACACCAATGACGTGGCACTACTCCTCCCACTGCAAAATTACAGTTATGAAGTAGCAACGAAAATAATTTTATGGTTGGGGGTCACCACAACATGAGGAACTGTATTAAGGGGTCGCGGCATTAGAAAGGTTGAGAACCACTGCTCTATAGGTTCCCTTACAGTAAAATAGTGCAGCAATACTTACCAAACATTTATGGACAATCTGCTAACTATTTTAACATACCTAACAAGAACAGTCCCTGTTGATGCTAAAGAAGTAGTTGGCCCTGCGCTGCACTTATTGCACAAGAGCAGCTGCTGATTATAGCAATTCCTTAAATCCTAATTATAGGAAATCGGCAATCAATTCTTGGAATGAAAAAACAAATAAGAGTACTGCTCCTCCATTCATATCTTATGTTTCAATCAGAGATGCTATAATACAGTTGTTATGAATGGGGAGCTGGACGGAAAGGGTTGGCGTAGTTAGGTTATCTTGATGAGTGCCTGTGTCAGGTATATCAGCTTTATCAAACCTTACTCCCCATGAATTTCCAGCAGCAGGGATGGAGTGGAAATCCATAGAGGAAGATTTCAATAAATACAAGAGGCAGCAGCACAAGGGACACATGGTATTAAAGTGATTCCAAACCACAACTTTTTTTTTTTTTTTTAAATAATAAACATGTTATACTTACCTACTCTAATCAATGGTATTGTACAGATTAACCCCGAACTGCCACTTCTTAGGTTCTCTGCCGCTTCCTATCGTGGCACAACTACAATCCCGAGCCTATCTATAGCATTCCCTCCCTTGTCTCTGATTGGCAACAGCAGAAGCCAATGGCTCCCACTGATATCAAACTGCCTTGTGCAGTGGGAGGGAGATGCTGCTCTCAGGCACAGCACTGGATCGAGATCTGGCTCACGCAAGTATAAGGTGTGTGTGGGGGGAGATCCAGGACACAGAAGGTTTTTTTTTTTTTAGCTTAATGCAGGGAATGTATTAAAGGATAAGTTCACCTTTGGGAACATGTTCCACCTGTTTTTCATCGACTCTTTCTGTCAGTATATCTTGTCCGTACATCCTGTACATTTCCAGGTACAAAATGTGCATTTATAATTTTTGGTCAAAAAGTGAACTTATCCTTTAAGGCTTTAGAACGACTTTAATACTGTGTGTGTATATATATATATATATATATATATACATACATACATACATACATACACACACACACCCAGTGGTACCTCAGTTTACGAATTTAAGGTGTTCTCCGTCCCGGAAACATCCCATTTTGTATTGCAAAGAATTTGTAAACCGAAACACGGTTTCCCATAGGAATGCATTGAAAACCAATTAATTCGATCCGGAGGTCATAAAAAAAGTTTAAAAAAAAAAGTCTTTTATCTGTTCAAAACTCTTTATAAAGTGCACTTTAAAGGCATAAATTCTGTACAGGGACATGCTAAAAAAATTTCCAGAATGGCTCCAAAACTCGATGCATTGCATTTTGCCTTGTACAGGCCACATTATTTTCTGAATTTTAATCTGATGACATCTGGATTATTTTACACAAAGCGCTTTTAACATGCGCGTCTGGTGAGTGCGCATTACCTTCACCACTATTGCACGGATACCGGGACCCTAGAGTCACCAGAGCACAAGAGTCACTTTATTTTGGATCACATTATCATTTGAACTTTTTTATATATATATTTATGTATGTATTTGGATTGGTTAAGGGATATTTATCCATACCCATTCATTATATATTTTGTCTTTGCTCAAATTAGCGCTGCACTTTTTTATATATATTGATGTTCTAGGGCAGTGATGGCGAACCCGTGGCACGCGTGCCACAGCCGGCACGCCGAGCCTTATCTGTGGGCACGCCAGGAGAATACCGTATTTTTCGCTCCATAAGACGCACTTTTTTTCCCCCAAAAAAGGGGGGAAAATGTCAGTGCGTCTTATGGAGCGAATATAGAGCGGCCGGTCCGGTATTTCCACCGCCGCCGTGTCAGAATACCGGGCCGGCCGCTCAGCTCTGCAGTGGGACCGTACCTGTCCCTCTATCCAGCGGCGCGCTGTCTTCCCGGCTTCTGTAGTGTGCGTGACAGCCGGGTCCCAAGTGCGCATGCGCAAGAAGCAGTGCTCTTTGTGAATGGTAAGGCAGTACCTGGGACACATGACAGATCCCAGAAGCCGCCGGACCAATCACAAAGCGCAGCGCTTCTCGCGCATGCGCACTGGGCATCCGGCTGTCCGACGAGCGCCCACACTACAGAAGCCGGGAAGACAGCGCGCGGCTGGATAGAGGAACAGGTAAGATAAAAAAAAAACTGCGGAAGTAAGAGCGGGTACCTGTCAAATTCAGGTACCCGCTCCCCCTCCCTCCCCAAAGGTCAGCAGTCATCTGTACTGTCCGCAGTCTCTGGTCATCCCTGTGCTTTCCGCAGTCTCTGGTCATCTCCTGTACTGTCCGCAGTCTCTGGTCATCCCTGTACTGTGTCCGCAGTCTCTGGTCATCCCTGTACTGTGTCCGCAGTCTCTGGTCATCCCCTGTACTGTGTCCGCAGTCTCTGGTCATCCCCTGTACTGTGTCCGCAGTCTCTGGTCATCCCCTGTACTGTGTCCGCAGTCTCTGGTCATCTCCTGTACTGTGTCCGCAGTCTCTGGTCATCCCTGTACTGTGTCCGCAGTCTCTGGTCATCCCTGTACTGTGTCCGCAGTCTCTGGTCATCCCTGTACTGTGTCCGCAGTCTCTGGTCATCCCTGTACTGTGTCCGCAGTCTCTGGTCATCCCCTGTACTGTGTCCACAGTCTCTGGTCATCCCCTGTACTGTGTCCGCAGTCTCTGGTCATCCCCTGTACTATGTCTGCAGTCTCTGGTCATCCCTGTACCGTGTCTGCAGTCTCTGGTCATCCCTGTACCGTGTCCGCAGTCTCTGGTCATCTCCTGTACTGTGTCCGCAGTCTCTGGTCATCTCCTGTACTGTGTCCGCAGTCTCTGGTCATCCCTGTACTGTGTCCGCAGTCTCTGGTCATCCCTGTACTGTGTCCGCAGTCTCTGGTCATCCCTGTACTGTGTCCGCAGTCTCTGGTCATCCCTGTACTGTGTCTGCAGTCTCTGGTCATCCCTGTACTGTGTCTGCAGTCTCTGGTCATCCCTGTACTGTGTCCGCAGTCTCTGGTCATCCCTGTACTGTCCGCAGTCTCTGGTCATCCCTGTACTGTTAATTAGTTTGCACTACTGTACGAGTTGTTTTTTCTAAACCAAAAGCTCGATATTCAGGTTTCATTGCAGTGTTGGCACTTTGAAAGAAATAAGTTGGTTTTGGGTTGCAGTTTGGGCACTCGGGCTCAAAAAGGTTCGCCATCACTGTTCTAGGGTGATATTGGTTACCTTTTTGTGCATAGCAGCTTTTATTTATATATAAAAAGGCACTTATACTTATATTTTACACATAAAGCACTCTAACACCTCCACACTTGACGCCACGTGCTCCCCACAAACTCCAACATGCATGGGGGCAGCACTATAAACCTCCCAGGCGCAATGCATCCTGCGGAAACTTGCTTTGTATTGTGAAAAAAAAAAATCGTAAACCGAGGCATTATTTTCATTTGTAAACCGAAAATTACATTAACCGAGGCGTTCGTAAACCGAGGTACCACTGTATATATCAGCCAGGACCAGCTGAATTTCAATCCATGTATGGGCAGGCTAGCTGCACAGAAGCCGATCTACCAGTCAACTTTCGCACTAACAGCCTGTCAGGATTTCCTCACTTGATCAGCATCGTAGACTATAGCTTGCAGCACTGAGTAGTGTATTCTGACAGTGAGGGAAATCTCCCACTGCCAAAACATAATAGCTCAGCGAGGACTATGCCTCCAATCTCCTCCAATGTGTGGATGGGGAAATTGGATCATTTTTTTTTTCCTTCACTCAACCCACTTGAAAGAAAAATAATGAATAGGCTATAGCAGCAATGGGCAAACTACGGCCCGGCGGACCTTTTAATCCGGCCCGCGGAGCGTGATACTGTCAGGATGGCTGTCAGGATGTGTGTAGGCGGGGCAGCGTGACGAACGTGAGGGGAGCTAGGCTCCTCTCACAGTCCGCCCTGAAGACCGGTGTAGCATGAAAATCTGTCTCCTATGAGGATCTGTCCCCCTCGACGTATCTGCGCATGTGCCGGAGATCGCCGATCGGCTACTAATGCCTGAAACTGGCACATGCGCAGATACGTCGAGGGGGACAGATCCACATAGGAGACAGATTTTCATGCTACACCGGAACGGCGCGGGAACACGGCGAGAGGAACGCGCGGAGCAAAGGTAAGTGAATTGACACAGGGGGGACTTGGGGACTTAATATGGGGAAAGAATTACTACATGGGGGATGAATTACTACATGGGGGATGAATTACTACATGGGGGATGAATTACTACATGGGGGATTAATTACTATATGGGGGATGACTTACTATAGGGGGGATGACTTACTATAGGGGGGATGACTTACTATAGGGGGGATGACTTACTATAGGGGGGATGAATTACTATAGGTGGGATGAATTACTATAGGTGGGATGAATTACTATAGGGGGGATGAATTACTATATGGGGGATGAATTACTATATGGGGGATGAATTACTATAGGGGGGATGAATTACTATATGGGGGATGAATTACTATGGGGGATGAATTACTATGGGGGATGAATTACTATGGGGGATGAATTACTATGGGGGATGAATTACTATGGGGGATGAATTACTATGGGGGATGAATTACTATATGGGGGATTAATTACTATGCTTACTATGGGGGAATATTACTATACTTACTATGGATGACACATACACATCATTCATCTACTCTTGGTCCGGCCCCCGGTTCCAATATATGAACCCATTGCGGCCCTCAAGTCAAAAAGTTTGCCCACCCCTGGTCTATAGGCTGCTTCAGACTTTAAGCTCTTCCAAACATGGGCATCAACAGGACATGGGTATGTGTGAACAGTCTGTGAAAGGCTGGATACGGGATCATTTTAATCTTAACATTCAGTTATAACCAGGGTGGATAAAAATCAATGATTTTTTTTAAAAAATCAAAAAAAAAAAAATTAAGTTATTAAATTATTAAAATTAAAAAGTTAAGAAAAATACCTTAATATATAATAATAAAATATATATATTTGAAGAAACTTAGACTGTCAGCCCCTTCCTCCTCACACTTAGTTTCACTTTCTTCTTGTGCAGATCTATTCCACTCCAAACAATCAGAAAAATATTGTTTCTATTCTATTCACTGAACTTCTTGAAACTTAGCACTGAAGGGGTTGATTCTGTATTCATAGGTTTGTAGAAGTTAGGATGAAGGTCTTTTTCTTAACTCTGTTCATGTTATAACATTTTTGCTGTGAAGAAGAGGCATGTGATCTCCGCTGAGTCAAATTCAGTTTTGAGAACTGCAAAAGTAAACCAATCATCTGTGATAATATCTTGTAGGCAGAGAAACTGCCCAATAATCTTACAAAAACCTCTGGAAGAGCATGACATTGTGAATGGATTCATGGAATTTACTAAAAAAATTAAACATATACATCCTTATTCTACATAATTAAAAAACTAATCTTTATTTCATGATGGAATAACCTTTGGATGGTAATATATTTTCCTCAAAAAGCATTTTATTCAAAAAAAAATCCGTTTTAAATCAAAAAAATCAGATTTTTTTTATTTTCTTTTTTAAAAATCATTGATTTTTAGCCACCCTGATACAAAGTAACAAACAGGTTTTGCATTCTCATTCAAAATCTTTAGGAATGTAAAACCAGCCTGAAGCAGGTCAGAAGAAGCATACCTTCAGATCAAATGCACTGGTCAATGAATGCTAACTTCTCAAACTGATGTCAAAGTGACATCAACGCAAACCCAAAGCTTATTGAAAAAAGCCCTTGGAGTTAGTTTACCTTTACCAAAAACTGCCTACGTAGGTAAGGAAAACCTGTAGATAAAAACAAAAAAAAAAAACTATGCAGCTTTGACCAAAGTTAAATAATGTAATTGCTATAACTGTAGGCCATTTATGTACCTCCCAAAGCCTGGTTGAAAAACGCCCAGTCCTTGTTGGACATTGTCAAGACACTCCCAGTCCTTGTTGGACATTGCCAAGACCGTCCTAGCCTTTACTGTTCACCCCCACCACAACAGAAGCAAGCTCTTTAGCCAATTAAAACCCCTACACAAACACTTTCTTTTTCCCCGTAGCAGTAGCTCTGAGCTCAGCGAAGCTGCGATGGAGGAGATCGTGAACCACTCATGCACAGGAGTTTGAGAGCTTGCTCCTGTGATGGTGGGGCAAAGAATTAACAGATGCAAATGTCCTAGAAACAAGGCAGGATGGAGGAACATCTCTGGGAATATTTCACTGAGGCTTTAGGGGGTTTGTAGATGGCCTACACCTAGAGCAAGGACACTGTTCAACTTTAGTCAAAGCGGCAGTTTGCTCTTAGTTACAGGCGACCCTCATCTGCATAAGCGGCTTGTTGTTAAAAGGTGAACCGGATGTCTGTAAATCATATTGCTGCTATGTTTTATACAAAAGAAGGCACAACATGCAACTGACATCCATATTTGGAAAGCTTTGTATGGTTATAACGAAAAAAAAAAAAATTTATTCCTAGAGGGAGAAGCATTTTCAACTAAAAAAGCTACAATTACAAGTGTTCTTGCCTCCACCAGTAGTGGGTTCCTATGGCAACTCACTCTACAGCAAGGGCAGAGAAGAGCGGTTAAAAACAAACTGCTCCAACGTGCTCACTTCACTGGAGGTTGCCATCTTCAAACGGTTGTTGTTTAAAAATTATAAATCCTACACCGAAGAGCTTTATATTGTGAGAATCACAAGACCCAGACCTACATTTTTGATGCATAGTATGTCTCTGAAATATTAAAAATGAAGGCACAGTCTCAGTTTAGAAATTGCCCTTCAAATTTGAGGTGGCTAGAGTGGAGTTTCAATGAATGTCAATGGGCGGCGTGAGTTGCAAACAAATGGTCATATTGTGAAAACTATCAGGACTATGGCTTAGCCATTTTTAGTGTTAGCAGGGATAGCTGAACATTTTGATATAAGATTTGTGTAGGTGGGCTTGAAAATGAGGGAGTGATGGCAGTTTAGAAATCATGTCCTGATTTTTCAGCTCACACTCTAGCTTTTGTCAGCTCTTACTCTAGTTTTGAACATTCTGCCATTCATTCCTATGGGACCAATTTCACCACAAAAAAGGGCTATTTCGTGAAGCATTCGGCGAAACGTTCCACAAAGTAATAGCACACCAATCGGGAACAATCCGCACGTTTCGGTATATTACTGTCTATGTAATGTAAAAACTGTGGGAGGAGTTAGGGTGGTAAATTTGGCTATAATAATAAAAATATATATGTGAGATAACAGGAAGTGGTCGCCATGCAAGAACACTTAATTAAATAGAAAATCTTACCTCTGTTAATGTGGATATTCAAAAGTCTGTTTGTTACTTCAAGTAGTCGTTTTAATTGTTTAGCATTCAGTTTCCACCCACTAATCAACTTTTCAGTCACAAATGTCCTTATCATGGCTAGCCAGTCTGAATCCTCTTGCAGGGTTGAAGGTGTTGCCAAAGAGACCATAATTTCACATAAAGTTAAATTTAACAAAAGATAATCCAAGCCATTATAAGGAAGCAATCCATCTCTATTCCTACACAAAAGAAAACATATGTTATAATTGGTCTACTGGTAAAATATTTCAACAGTGTCATCCTTAAAAATTAAATTTCTTTAATAAGGATAAATAACTTTCTTTTATTGATGGTTGGAACACTGGTGCAGAATCGCATAACATACCTAGGTTCAAATCATTACCTATTCTGCCAAACTGCATTTAAATGAATTCTAGCAGGGGGCCTAAGAATACTGATTTCTATTTTCTTCAGAAAGCACTGCTTTAGGTTTCTACAAGCACCAGTCAGAAGATGTATTCTTCAAGGATTGGTCACGTAATGTATGCTGCTTGGGAAATTGCGGGGTTCATACAGAGCTATTGATTGGCCTATCAGTCCCCTGTGCCCCTTCAGAAGAAATCATGTGACAAATGACCTGGCATAACCAATCACAAAACAATGGTTTCTAAAAACAATGGAAAGTAAAGCATTTAGTCAGCTTTTTTTTTATCATGTATCAGTTTAATGGTTTGCCAGAACAGATGAGCATCCTAGTCTTGTGATCAGCTTTGAACAAAACTGATATTTGCTACTTAACCAGTTGCGGATGTTGCGTGTGTGAAGTATGCCCAAAAACACAATGCGAAGTACCTTGGGTGCACAACATAAATCATTGTCATTCATGTTCAGATGCTTGATTAATTATATCATTTATTTTTTTGTAAATTATATCAGTTATAGCAACAATATAAGTAGAGAAAAAAACCTAACAATTCTCTAACACAATTGTTAGATTTAGTGTAAGGCTACGTTCACACTAGCGCTGTGTGCAGGCGGCAGAGAGGCATTTGGGAAGCGTTTTTACCACTTCCCAAAGGCCTCTGCCAATTCTGCACATTACAGCACATGGTGCTGTTCTAGCGGGAGCGTTTGCGTTGCGGCAAAACGGATGCCTCTGGTCGAGTCAGGAGGTGTTGAAGCCTCCTATTGTCTATGGTGCCGCTCCGCAAACGCCCGGCTGGCGTTTGCAGTGGCGACGCGGTTGCGGGGCGTTTGCAGAGCGGTAACACCACTCAAACTGCATTATAGGCATTTGTGGGGCATTATTAACGCTCGGCAAACGCCTAGCAACTGCCGCTAAACCGCGCATGCAGCGTTTGCAGAGCATTTGCCGAGCGCTGAAAACCGCTCCACAAACGCTGGACCAACGCTTGACAAACGCTATAGGGGCGTTTGGCAAGCGTTGGTAAAACAGCCAAGTGTGAACGAGCCCTAACAGTGGTAGATTATTTAAGCTGGACATACACCAATAGTTTTTTTTTTTTTTCCATTCAGCCTGTGGGCTAACAGATTCTTCTATCCATGCTATACAGGGCAGATAAACGTGCAGCTATGGTATTTTAACAGCTAGCCTCCCCATCATTATGTATGGGCAGTACAGTAATATCACTGCTACTTGTGGCTATTGAGGGATATATTTCAAATATTTGTTTTCCTTTTACTCCTTTGTGGAGGAACCCCAATATTTTACACTTGTTTCAACTCCCAAAGCCAGTCATCTGGGCGTCAGAGGGCATTAAGACTTTGGGGAAATCTGTTTGAACGTGATTATTATTATTATTATTATACAGTATTTATAAAGCGCCAATAGTTCGCTCAGCGCTGTACATTACAAAAGGGAGACAGAACATGTGACAGAACAATACCAATACAATGCAAAACATGAGGGGATTGAGGGCCCTGCTCTTTTGAGCTTACAATCTAGGAGGGAGGGGATGGTGGTACAGGAGGAGATAGCTGTGGGGGATGGAGTGGTAGGCAGAGTGGAGGAGGTCAGCAAGTTAGCAGGGGGTGGGGTAGGCTTCCCTGAAGAGATGGGTTTTCAGGGTGCGCCTAAAGGAGAGGAGAGTAGGTGATAATCTGATGGGTTGGGGCAGGGAGTTCCAGAGGATGGGTGACACCCTGGAGAAGTCCTGGAGGCGGGCATGGGAGGAGGAGACCAGGGAACTAGAGAGAAGGAGGTCTTGTGAGGAGCGGAGTGTGCGTGTTGGGTGGTACTTGGATATTAGGTCAGTGATGTAGTTCGGGGCAGTATGGTGGACAGCTTTGTATGTCAGCGTTAGGATTTTGAATTTGATCCGTTGCGCAATCGGAAGCCAGTGGAGGGATTGGCAGAGGGGGGTGGCGGAGACAGTGCGGTTGGAAAGGTGAATGAGTCTGGCAGCCGTGTTCAGGATGGACTGAAGCGGGGATAGCCAGCGGCGAGGCAGGCCAGTGAGGAGGGAGTTGCAGTAGTCGAGTCGTGATAGGATGAGGGAGTGGATGAGCTGTTTAGTGGTTTCTGGGGTTAGGAACGTGCGGATTTTGGCGATGTTGCGGAGGTGGAGTCTGCACGAGTTTGTTAAAGATTGGACTTGGGGCTGGAAGGATAGGTTGGAGTCCAGAATGACACCCAGTACTCTGGCCTGCAGGGCGGGTTTGATGGTAGCGTTGTTGGATGTGATGGAGAAATCAATGGGGGGTGGTGTCCGTGATAAACGCCTAAAGTTTCCTGCACTATAGAGCCAATTTTCTATCTCCCCAATTGATACTTTTTTTGTTTGCTGCAGCTTCACCATGATTGTAAGTAAATGATATAGTGCAGCGCTACTACAATACTATCCCAACATCAAATAATATAAATAATCTAGTAAATAATCCACACATGTGACTAAATGAAGTGATAACACACTAAATATATATACAAATACATAAATAAAGTGCCACAATGTGTTACAAATACAAGTGTTCAATAAATAAGTGACCTACAGCCCTGATATAAACTTCAGGACCTGTGCCTTAATGATCCATCAACATGTGTATCAATATAAACTACCCCCATATATAATACATAAACCACACAAAAGTGATCAAAGAACACAATAAAGTGACCAACTTAAATACAAATATAACTTCAGATAACTTTCCATTGAAAATTAAAGTTCATAAACCCTCCAAATTAGCGCTCCACGCAACAATAACTCATGCAAAGTGACGATTTTCTGTGATGGTGTCAGCACACTCCTCTTGTGGCTAAAATGTCCCCTCACCTTCAATCTGCGACCCAAAGGGCCACTAAGCCTCCAAGATCATTCCTAGATCTTTCTCCAGTAATGGTTAGTATCCTCAGTACTCCTTCTATGGATCCCTTCTCAGGTTAGTGATCAATACTCAAGACCTCTCAGGACAGTTTCACCAGCTAGATATATCACTCACCATGAGCCAAGATGAGTGAAAAAAAAGATCCTTCATAGTGCAGTATTATTGTATAAATCAGCCTCTTTAATAGATAATAAATGCCCACTCATTTTTTAAAAGCTCAAATATCAGCAATGTACAGCAAAAACCGCCATCTTGGCACACCCTGATGAGTCCTAACCCATGCAGTGAACCCACTTATTCATATTATTTGATGTTGGGATAGTATTGTAGTAGCGCTGCACTATATCATTTATTTATTTTGGTTCACTGTATGAGGTATCAGTTTAGAGTGTGAGCAGCTTTCATTTCTAGATACTCCATATAGCGCAGGAGGAATTTGTATTATTCACCATGATTGTACTTCTCAACTTGACCCCAGTACAGTCACTCTCCCTCTTACAAGGTCAGAATCCCTTTTGAGGTTGGAGCCCCTTTCTATCTAAAGCTCACTCAAAACATCTAAAATGTCTTGCACCACCGTGCCCGTTCAACATTAAACAAATGCAGAGAGAAATGGTCTCGATATTTTGCATCTCTGCAGAATAAGGATTGGGACGATGTCTGGGATTACCCATTTCAACACGTGATCTCCACCAGAGACAGGCTGATACAGGGTGCAGCAACATAACCTCCTTTTTTGAAATGCGTGCCATTCAGGCTGTAGCGGCCATAGCGGGGCGGGAGTGGTCTCAGGCGACAGGCGTGGTTCTAAAGTTTTTGTTCTCTTCCAGGTCAGTCATCATCATGCGTTGGAACAGTGAGCAGCGTGCGTTTGCCGTAGAGGCCTACTTTTCGAACGGATTTTCTGTGATCGCAACCCAACGCGCCTTGGGGGGGGCGTCACCTATCTGATATGATTTTCAAAACTGTGTAAAACAGAACTTTAGATATGTACCTACATTATTAAAGACAAAAACAATTCTGATTCATAAAATGGGTTTTATTGCGTTTTGAAAAAAGGAAGTTAATGTTGCTGCACCCTGTATAATTCAAAATAGTTCACTGCAGCTACCGCACACCAGAACAGCTAAGTAAGCTTTCCATGTAAAAGCTGCTGGAGGTGCACCTCTGCCCCTGCTGTCTTCATACACGTCTTGTGACCCTGCGCTGCTATCACGCCTCCTAATGCTATTCAATAATGTTACTTGTTCTCTGCCTATACTAGTCTGAGGTTGTTTGAATTTATTGTATTACCTCTGCTAGTTTCTGTGACTTGTCTTAAAGGATAAGTTCACCTTTGGAACATGTAACATGTTCCCACAGCCGCAGCTGCACCCGCTGCCCCCCACACCCTCTGATAGTACAGGGAGACCTCTCCCTGTACAATCTGTAAGGGCTCATTCACACTTGACTGTTTTACCAACTCTTGCCAAACGCCCCTATAGCATTTGGCATGCGTGGTTCAGCGGCGGTTGCTAGGCGTTGAAAACGCCCCAGAAATGCCTAGAATGAAGTTTGGATGGTGTTACCGCTCCGCAAACGCCCCGCAACTGATTCGCAACCGCACTAGAATAGGAGGCTTCAACGCCTCCTGACTCGACCAGAGGCGTTCGTTTTGCTGCGCCGCGACGCTACCACTCCCGTTAGAACAGCACCATGTGCTGCAATGGGCAGAACTGTCTGAGGCGTTTGGGAAGCGGTAAAAACGCTTCCCAAACGCCTTTCTGCCGCTTAAAAACAAGGCTAGTGTTAACGTAGCCTTAGATTTAAAAACAGTGTGGCCATGTGCTGGCTCCGCCCACTCAGAGTTCTGTGAATGAGTGCCTACAAGTCCCGTCAGCCTTAGTAGCTTTCGGCAAGTATTTTTCAATGAACTACCACGGCGCTGTGGAGCGACATGGTAGTTAATTGAAGCTTCCTGTCAGAATATCTGCTTTACCGTACATCCCATACGGCAAGCAGATATTCTGACAGGTCTGCAGGAGACCTGCATGGCATCAACGATATACTGATTGCTGGAGCAATGCATTACAGCAGGGGTGTCCAAACTTTTTTCAAAGAGGGCCAGATTGGATGAAGTGAACATGGTGGAGGGCCGAACATTTTTCCGAACATTCTTTGAACCATTACAATTAAATGCAAATAAATTATTTTATGCCAAGTTAATTGCAAACGACATACTTTTCATTTCATAACATTAAGATCAACTGACAGCTGAGTTTTCACAATGTATTGAAAATAAATGTAAAAAAAACTTACCTGCACTAATGTGAAGGGTGAAAAAGGTAGCTGGAGCTGAAGTCTCTGCTCGGCAGCCGGGAGGGGAAGAGAAACACACTTCACGCTGGAAGCCCGGCCCTGACGTCACCGCCCTCTGTCGCTCCCAGCGCGGCGCAGTCACGCATGCGCACTACTCTCAAACAGAAGACTGTCTGCCACAGAAGGGAGGGCCGTGGGAGGGCCACATTACACAGACCAGGGAGAACGCGCCGCAGTCAGGCATGCGCACTGCTCTCAAGCAGAAGACTGTCTGCCACAGAAGGGAGGGCCGTGCGACAGCGGCATTTACACAGACCAGGGAGAACGCGCCGCAGTCAGGCATGCGCACTGCCCTCTGCTCTCAAGCAGAAGACTGTCTGCCATAGAAGGGAGGGCCGTGGGAGGGCCACATTACACAGAGCAGGGAGGGCTGTTGGAGGGCCGTATTAAACCGACCCCCGGGCCGTAAATAGCCCGCGGGCCGGACTTTGGACATGCCTGCATTACAGGCTCCTGTGAACAAAAATAATAAATGCATATTTTTTTACCTGTAAAAAAAATGTGCATTTATAATTTTTGTCCAAAAGGTGATTTTACCCTAAAAAGTTAGTGAATCTAACTGCAAAAAATACATTTACAAATTTTGCAATTCTCCACAATCAAGGAAAAACTCATGCATATTGAGGAAGATCGGAGAATCGTTCTAGGCATAAAATTATCCAAATGCTTTACAGATATATTGTATTACCCTTTCATTATTTTTTTCTTCTGTTTCAAGGTTTCTTGCGGGTTGTAAGGGAAATGCTTCATGAAATGATGCTTGAAATCTTTCAGATAATTCTTCCTAAGCCAACCATCCTATTGTGGAAAAAGATATCAGTATATGAAATTAATCTCCTGGTTTGAATTCACTCATCGACTGTAAGTAAATGATCTTTTACCCATGCATTTTCAGCCTCATCTCAGAGGTTTCCCATTCCAAACATATTAAAGAATCAAAAACAATCTGATTTCCATGGAAGCCATTAGCAGAATACCAAAAATCAAGCTTACTTTCCAATGTAATACAATATGACTTGAACAAATAAAGTAATATTTTGGCCTACAAAGCAAGAAATTGGTGGAGTGTGTATTTGGGAATAGCTCTCCTTCATGACAACCATGGGTTCTTAGACCACATACCAAGGGGGATTGCAGTAGCCTGCTCCATTAGAACAATGCATGGCACACACTGGCTGTTCAGCCTATATGTATTTTTTACTAGAGTGTATTTTCAGGACATAAATATATTATTCTAATTAAATATATTTAAAATAAACCAAATAATCTTAGCCAAGCATTCTGGTAAATAGTAAGAATATTCTAACCAAATATAACATAATTCACATGAAACTGGATCAGTGTGTGTGTATACGATATACAGTGGGTATAGAAAAGAATCACCCCCTTTTAAGGCTGCAAAGCAACAAAATTATTATTTAAATGAAAACAGACACAGTTTTTGTTTTATCCAGCTGTATTTACTTAATTGATAACATCCAAGTAAAAGCTATAACACCAACATGTCAAAAAAAAAAAATAAAAAATAAAAACCAATCACCGAGTTGGAAAAAAGGATCACCCCCCCGTCATAAAAATGACTTGTAAACTCAATTAGCTTTATCTAATCACTTTCTCAATGGCCATTTGACTTTCAACTGTAATCAGCTATGGTCATTTTGATCAGCTCAGCATGAAAAGAGCTTTCCTGGAGCATTTCAGTCCCTGATAGTGCAACTGAAATAAACAATTAACTATGGTTGGCAAGTCACTGTCAAATGATCTCCGGGATAAAGTTTTAGACAAGCACAAGTGAAGAGATGGATGCAAAAAAAAAATTCAAAGGCTTTATCAATGCCTAGAAGCACAGTGAAGTCTATTATTAAGAAGTGGAAGGTATTTGGTAACACAGATCCTACCTGGATCAGGACGTCGCTCCAAACTGGATGAAAGAGTCAGGAGGAAACTGGTCAGAGAGGCTACCAAGGTGCCTACAGTAAATCTGAAGCTGTTGCAGGAATTTATGAAAAAGAGTGGTCACTGTGTGCTTGTGACAACAATATCACAAATTCTCCACCAATATGGTTTGTATGAGAGGATTGCAAGAAAAAAAAAAAAAAAAGCCACTCATCAAGAAAAGGTCACATGCAGTCACCACTGAGCTTTACCAAAACACACCTTAAAGATTCTGAGGCCACATTGAAAAAGGTGTTATGGTCAGATGAGACAAATTGAATTATTTGACCTTAACACTAAACGATATGTCTGGCAGGGCTTCTTTGCAGCAGGGACTGGAGCACTTGTCAGGATAGAAGGAAAAATGGATGGGGCAAAATACCATCCAATTCTTGAAGAAAATCTGCTATCCTCTGCCAGAGTGTTGTCAATGGAAAGGTGGTTTACCTTCCGACATGACAATGACCCAAACCACACAGCAAAAATGACCACACAGTGGTTGAAAGAGAAAAAAAAGTAAATGTTCTTGCATGGCCTAGTCAGAGCTCAGACTTAAACCTCATTGAAAATTTGGAACTGCAGTCCACAAACGGTCACCCTCAAATTTAACTGAACTTGAGCAGTGGGAAAATATTGCAAAGTCTAGATGTGCAAAGTTAGTAGAGACATATCCCAGCAGACTAAAGGCTATTAATGCAAAAGGTGGTTCAACAAAACACTGACAAAAGGGAGTGATCCTTTCTCCAACTCAGCGATTCTGTGTTTGAATTTTTTCTGACATGTTGGTGTTATATAAGAAAACTTAAATAAATAAAAAATATATCCTCCTGCGCTCTTACGATAAATGATACACTAAACTAAAAAGCAGCCAGCATCTATCCCATACCAAAAAAAGGACAATAGAAGAAATGCATATAAAAGTGATGCAGCGCTAAAAAAAAAAAAAAAAAAAAAAAATATATATATACTTAATACATAATATACATAAAATAATAGAAATATATATATATTAACAAAGTAACAAAATGACCCAAATCCACATGGGGATATGAAGGAGACCGTGACCCCTAACAAACAGATAACAGTGGCTTAGTGCAAAATAAAGTGTCCACAGTTCATATTTCTAAGACGTGCAGGTGAATCACAGCACACTCCAAACGTGATCCCAGGTAGTATGGCTGCAATGGCCTCTCACCTCCACTCTATGACCCCACAGGGCCACAAAGCAAATGTAGATCACCTCTGGATCCCTCAAACCAGTAGCTCCTCAGATAGGATGGTATGGGCAGTCATCACATGAACATGAACAGTATCCAGCCGGACCAGTGGGCAAACGAAATACACCGTCCTCAGATGTCAAAAGCTCATATGCTCATAAATGAGGAAAGGAACACAATCCTCATAGTGTATTACTGCTTTTAATGGCAAAAAGGCAACAATAAGCCAAAAAAAAGGAGATGTATACACTCACATAACAACAGCCTGTTTCCAGATCCAGGCAGCCATACTACCTGGGATCACGTTTGGAGTGTGCTGTGATTCACCTGCACGTCTTAGAAATATGAACTGTGGACACTTTATTTTGCACTAAGCCACTGTTATCGGTTTGTTAGGGGTCACGGTCTCCTTCATATCCCCATGTGGATTTGGGTCATTTTGTTACTTTGTTAATATATATATATATTTCTATTATTTTATGTATATTATGTATTAAGTATATATATATATTTTTTTTTATTTTTAGCGCTGCATCACTTTTATATGCATATAATAAAACTTATTCCTGCGCCAAAAACTACAAAATCTAAACTGCTGCTGTGCAAATTGTGAAAAAACACGAACAATAAGAAATATAAATAAACAGCGCAAAAATAGATTTCTAAATCCACTCATAGAAAATTATTATATAAAGTGCATAAATTAATAGTGAATATCCTCAATTATATTATTATAAAACACCAAAAGTCCATGTGTAATAAAGATCAAAAATTCCAGAAATTCTTCAAATATAAAGAAAAACTTCCACCCGTGCAGAAACCAACATCAAATGCACTCACCAGAACTTGGTGAGTGAGAAGCCTTTAAGGAATTTTAACCTCTTGCCGTCCGCCTGCTGTTTATAAACGGCAGGGAGGTGGCAGTCCAGGGTCGGGTTGCCATCCATAAACGGCACCCGCCTTTTCTAGCTGTGCGCACTCCCTGGGAGCGCGCACCACCGCGATCCGGTGCCCGCTGTGTCCTCTGGACACAGTGAAACACCGATCGTCGGACGGGACCTCTGTACGAGGTCCCGATCATGTGATCACTGATTGGCGAATCAGTGATCACATGCAAAGTAGTAAGCAAGATGTCACTTGTGACATCATTGCTTACTATGTGTGAAATCTGTGAATGATCACAGAGGTCACATGGTACAAGGCTATTCACAACAGCCTTGTACCATGTGACAAGCTGTGACCAATCACAGCTCACTAATTCTCAATGACTGCAGGAATGCAGACAGAGAGAAAGAGAAATGATTGCTTTTACATCCTATATGGGTGTAAAAGCAATCAGTGTAAAAAAAAAATAAAAAATCTTCATCACCCTCCACAAGTAGTACAGTGTCACCATGGTGACAGTGTACTGCTAGGGTGACAGTATGTAAAAAAAAAAAATAAAAATAAAAAATAATAATATAAAAAAATAAAATAAAATGTAAAAAAAAAGTTTAAAAATTATAATTTTTGGTTATAAACTAATTTGGATTTTTTTTTTTTAGTAAAAAAATAACGGAATAAATTTTGGCTAAGATTTATGATGAAATATTATTTATTTGCAAAATTTTATTTAAAAAAACACTTTTTTTCAAAATTTTTGAACTTTTTCATTTACATAGTAAAAAAAATAAAAATCCCAGCGGTGAATAAATACCACCAAAATAAAGCTTTATCTGTCTCAAAAAAATGGTAAAAAATTCATATGGGTACAGTATTGCATGACCGCGCAATTGACATTCAAAGTGTGATAGCACTGAAAGCTAAAAATTGCCCTGGACAGGAAGGGGTAAAAGTGTCCGGACAGGAAGTGGTTAAAGGGGTCCTAAACCCTCTTTAGCATCCACTCTATAGATTTCTTCACCATCCGAATAGGCTCCACCGTTCACCAGGAGAAAGAAATCTCAAATAGTGTAATATTGCCAAATAATAGTAAAATTTCAAAGCAGAGATTAAGGCCACTCACATGTACGCAACTTGTAAAAGGCACATTTATTGAATATAATAGCCTCCAGATAAAACATGAGCGTTTTACCAGCCTCGTTATTCCAGGAATCTCACATCAGCCACAGGATAGAGCAGAGAATCCACACAGACCAACACAGCTCCCAAAGATGGCCGCTGGAACGCACCGCTTAGCGTACGCTCCACTCACCGGAAGTGATGTCAGACGTACGGGGTATGGACCGGAAATGCGTCAACGCGTTTCGTCCCTCCCATCGGGCGTTCTCAAGGTCTTGGTTTTATAATAATATAATTGAGGATATTCACTATTAATTTATGCACTTTATATAATAATTTTCTATGTTGGTGTTATCACTTAGATGTTATAAAAAGTTGCATTGAGTAAATACAGCTGGACAAAACAAAAACTGTGTTTGTTTTCATTTCAGGCCGCAAAGCAACGAAATGTAATTATTTTAAAGGGGGGGGGGTGATTATTTTCTATACTCCTCGATAAGCACATTTATATTATCCTCTGTATCTGGCAGCACATCGGAATACTTGTATATCTGCCAACCCCTTTTCTTCCCTTTATATGTTGTCTGATCCACATCTTGTTTCAATTATGCTCTTTTTTTGTGATCCACTGCCCTCTACCTTTTTCTGCTTCCTACTTTAGTCCTAATGGGCAGTGATTACATGCTCAAGTTTTTTTTAGTGTAACCATCATCATCCTCACCACAGTATTTTCCTGTACCTGCCCTTCGCCATAATGCAAATTTAAAACATTCATATCTGTAATGGTGCCTGGTTTATATTGTCTAATCATCTGTTACACAACTGAATTTACAGTCTAGAACAGGGCCTGAGCAACACCCTGGTCCAGGTTAGTGCAAGTTTCAAGGCTGTGTTATCCAGTGACAGAGGGAGCACTTTAACTTTTAAATGTGACTGAAACTGAACTTTGACAAATTAGCTATATACTTCTGTTTTGTGGCAGACTGCTAAAAGAAGTTTTCCCATACGGTTGTTCCTGCAGTGTGTGTCTAGTATAAATTATAAAAACTTAATTTATCCCACCCATCCCACAGCTGGTCTGCAAATACAATGAATTCATAAATTATTCAAACCCCTTCATTTTTCAATTTTGTAATGTTGCAGCCTGATACTACAGTTGTTTAAATTCACCTTTTTTCTCATTCTACACTCAGTACCATAAATGACAAAGTGAAATCAGAATTTTAGAAAGGTTTGTGAATTTATTAAAAAGAAAAACAGTACATACAGTGGGGATCGAAAGTTTGGGCACCCCAGCTAAAAATTTGTATTAATGTGCATAAAGAAGCCAAGGAAAGATGGAAAAATCTCCAAAAGGCATCAAATTACAAATTAGACATTCTTATAATATGTCAACAAAAGTTAGATTTTATTTCCATCATTTACACTGTGAAAATAACAGAAAACAAAAAAATGGCGTCTGCAAAAGTTTGGGCACCCTGCGGAGTTAATATCTTGTACTGCCCCCTTTGGCAAGTATCACAGCTTGTAAACGCTTTTTGTAGCCAGCCAAGAGTCTTTCAATTCTTGTTTGAGGTATCTTTGCCCATTCTTCCTTACAAAAATCTTCCAGTTTGAGATTTCTGGGCTGTCTGTCACGCACTGCTCTTTTAAGGTCTATCCATAGATTTTCAATTATGTTGAGGTCAGGAGATTGTGAAGGCCATGGCAAAACCTTCAGTTTACGCCTCTTGATGTAATCCCCCGTGGATTTCGAGGTGTGTTTAGGATCATTATCCATTTGTAGAAGCCATCCTCTCTTTAACTTCAGCTTTTTCACAGATGGCATCAAGTTACCATCCAAAATTTGCTGAAATTTTATTGAAAGTGTAAATGATGGAAATAAAATTAACTTTTGTTGACATATTATAAGAATGTCTAATCTGTAATTTGATGCCTTTTGGAGATTTTTCCATCTTTCCTTGGCTTCTTTATGCACATTAATACAAATTTTTAGCTGGGGTGCCCAAACTTTCGATCCCCACTAAGTATTCAGACCCTTTGCAACAATGCTTGAACTTTGGCTCAGGTGCCTCCTATTTCTCCTGAATCTTGCTGAGATGATTCTACACCTTGTTTGGAATCCATTCGAGGTAAAATAAATTGATTGGACACGATTCGGAAAGGCACACACCTCTCTTTAAAAGTTTTCACAGCTAACCATGCATATCATATCAGAGCAAAAGTCATGAGGTCAAAAAGTACTGCCTGCAGAGCTCAGGAGATAGGATTATTGCAAAGCACAGATCTGGGAAGGCTACATTAAAAAAATTCTGCTGGACGAAAGGATCCAAAAGAGCAGTGGCCTCCATAATTCTCAAATGGAAGACGGTTGGCACAACCAGGACTCTTCCAAGAGCTGGTCACCCAGTCAAACTGAACAATCGGGGAAGAAGGGCCTTAGTAAGAGAGATTACCAAGAACCCGTTGGTCACTGACTGAGCTTGAGATCTTGTGTGGAGATGGGACAAAGTTCCAGAAAGACAACCAATCGCTACTGCAACCCTCCACCGATCTGGGTTTTATGGCAGATAGATTAATAGGAGAAAAATGAATTTAAACAACTGTAGTATCAGGCTGCAATATAACAAAATTGAAAAAAGTGAAAGGGGTCTGAATACTTTAAGAATGTTCTGTAGATAGTCATTACCACTAACAGTAAAAATGCACATATCAAAAATGCAATGTTATCAAAAAGTATTAAACAATAACTACCATTTTCTGTGATTCGTCCTGGTGTTCACTAAGCTTCCAAAGGAGAGAAATGATGCTCAGCACCTGCTGCAGTAGATGATGTGCTACAGGTTTTAGCAAGTTTTCAGAACTATCACACATGTTACTGGGCGATTCCTCAACCCAGCATTCAATCAAAATCGGAATGACTGCTTGTATGAATGCCTTCAAACTATTCGAAGACGAAAGACCTTCATCTGTGTTGTAAGATATACCCACCAGTGACCTGGCAACAAAAAATAAAAATACGTTAGATATTTCATTGCCTTTCTTAACTTCCTCGGCAGTATGATTCTTTCCGATTTTTTGTGCTGAAAGCGGTACCATTTTTTTGCATGGAAATATGTAGTTTTTTATTGTGGGCTGTAATTTTTAGGAATAACTCACTGAAATCTGTCCGAACAAGAGTCTAGTAAACATCCCGGGTATGATAAAACTTGAAACACAAAATCATAAATTATAATTTAATAAATAATCATAAAAAATAATAATATAATAATAAAAATTTAATTCAATAATATAATCAAACCAAAAACACTGAAATTTGAAATACAGAGGCAAATTCACACATCGCTGAGCAAAGTCGCAAAATCGTTTTCAGTGTCGGATGACGAATTTCCCCCACGAATCATTATCACTCAATTCTGCAAGTGGTTCTGATTTACTATCGCTGTTCTCTAGCTGACCTAAAACCGCTTTTGACGTAAAGGGACGCTTTTTGGACGCCATGAAATTTTCTAAGTTTCCAGGCAGAAAGAACATTCAAAATGCAGGCAGGGCGCCGGACAAAGCAGTAGGGACAAAATGTATGTGAAATGCATTGAAACCGCAATGACAGCAAAAATGACATTTTTAAAAAATTTCAAATTTCCCGCCGGTTCCGGCGCCCGTACGTCCCGACGTCACAGGGACCGGAACACGGAAGCTGGATGCCGGCATTGGCCAGAGGAGATGGCCGGGGACGCTGCAGGGGACACATCGCGGGAGCGAAGGACAAGGTAAGTGCTGCAGGGACCCCCAGAGTAACGCTGCATGGTAAGCCCGAGTGTAGCTCGGGGTTACCGCTCTTGGTATTGAAATTTTACCCCGAGCTACACTCGGGAATACCGCTAAGGAGGTTAACCAAGGTTCATTGAACTGATCTGATGGCAGAGTTCCAGGGAAAATGACACTTGACAGGTCCAGCAGCATGTTACATATGTTACGGTCTGTAAGGGTGGCATTCTTCCCCTCTGGCCACTAATATAAGGGGAGAATCTTTTCTGCTGACCACAAATGTAAAGGACATCCTTTGTCTTACCGATCATGATTTTAGTAACACTCTCCCTGTTTTAACCACCAATGAACAGGCATTATTCCTCTCACTGAAAGTATAACTAAAGACAATTTTTTTCCCCCTGTTTTGGATAGTTAGGAGTTGGATTAGAACACCTTTCAGTTTTTGTGCTCTCTCTTTCCCATTAGGGAGATTCACCCTCTCTATTTATCCTGTTTACCATTACCATTGTAAGTGAAATTAAAAGAAAATCCCAAATTTTGGGCTGTGCCCAGGAAAATTTTCCAATGACGATACTAATTCTGGTTACCTGGGGGTACCCAAGAGATTCCCTTAATTGGCAGGGATTTCCTCCCTCTGTTTTGGCTATAAGACAGGAAGTGAAATTAAATCTTACCAATGGGACAAAGATGGCAAAAATAAACCTTACAGGGGTTATAACCCTCCCCAAACGTTTTGCCTGAACATACAGTTGCAAGAAAAAATATGTGAACCCCTTGGGATTACGTGGAGTTTTGCATGAATTGGGCATAAAATGTGCTCTGAACGTCATCTAAGTCACAACAATAGAAGAACACAGTCTAAGGAACATAATACTACACAAACATTAGATGTTGCCATGGTTTTATTGCACATAACATGTAAACATTCACAGTGCAGGGAGGAAAAAGTATGTGAGGCCCTAGCTTAATGACTTCTCCCAGAGCTAATTGGAGCCAGGAGTGAGCCAACCTGGACTCCAATCAGTGTGATGATATTGGATGTGTTGCTGATAGCTGTCTTGCCCTTAAAAAACACACACCTGTTTTGGGTTTATTGGTTTCAAGAAGCACTGTCTGATGTGAACCATGCCTTGCAGAAAAGAGCTCTCAGAAGACCTACGATCAAGAATTGTTGACTCGCATGAAGCTGGAAAGGGTTACAAAAGTATCTCCAAAAGCCTTGATGTTCATGTGTCCACGGTAAGACAGACTGTCTACAAATGGAGAAAGTTTAGCACTGTTGCTACTCTCCCTAGGCGTGGTCGTCCTGTAAAAATGACTGCAAGAGCACAGCGCAGAATGCTGCACGAGGTAAGGAAGAATCCCTGAGTGTCAGCTAAAGACCTACAGAAATCTCTGGCACATGCTAACATTTTTGTTGACACATCTACAATAAGGAAAACATTAAACAAGAATGGAGTACATGGGAGGACACCACGGAGGAAGCCATTTCTGTCCAAAAAGAATATTGCAGCACGTTTGAAGTTTGCAAAAGAGCACCTGGATGTTCCACAGCACTACTGGCAAAATATACTGTGGACAGATGAAACCAAGATTGAGTTGTTTGGGAAGAACACACAACACTATGTGTGGAGAAAAAAAGGCACAGCACACCAACATCAAAACCTCATCCCCACTGTAAAACATGGTGGAGGGAGCATCATGGTTTGGGGCTGCTGTGCTGCCTCAGGGCCTGGACGGATTGTTGTCATTGATGGGAAAATGAATTCCAGAGTTTATCAAGACATTTTGCAGGAAAACGTACGACCATCTGTCCGCCAACTGAAGCTCCGCAGAGGATGGGTGATGCAACAGGACAATGACCCAAAGCATACAAGTAATTCAACAAAACAATGGCTGCAACAGCACAGAATACGCCTTCTGGAGTGGCGCAGTCAGAGTCCTGACCTCAACCCAATTGAAATGCTGTGGCATGACCTTAAGAGAGCGATTCACACCAGACATCCCAAGAATATTGCTACACTGAAACAGTTTTGTGAAGAGGAGTGGTCCAAAATTACTCCAGATCGTTGTGCAGGTCTGATCTGCAACTACAGGAAACGTTTGGTTGAGGTTATTGCTGCCAAAGGAGGGTCAACCAATTATTAAGTCCAAAGGTTCACATATGTTTTCCTCCCTGCACTGTGAATGTTTACATGTTATGTGCAATTAAACCATGGCAACATCTAATGTTTGTGTAGTATTATGTTCAGCAGACTGTGTTCTTCTATTGTTGTGACTTAGATGACATTCAGAGCACATTTTATGCCTAATTCATGCAAAACTCCACGTAATCCCAAGGGGTTCACATACTTTTTCTTGCAACTGTAGATGTAAGTCGGCACCTCTCTCACACATAATATCAAGGGACCATTCACTGAATAGCGGTGTAAAGAGGCATTTCCCCTCTGACCATCATTGTAAGGGAATCTTTAGTTTTCAAAATGATTTTATAATAAGCAGCATAAGTGTTGACACCAAAAGGTAGATATTTGACCTTTTGATTTGGCTAATGTGCTGTAAGTTGTAGAAATATATTTTAGCAGGTGTTTCCGGATATGAAAATAATTCAAAAGATCCTCTGGGGTAAAAAGGTTGAGAAAAGCTGGACTGGACAGTGTTTACATACTCTAGCATTCTGCATGCAGTCAAGTATCTACTCCAAGATGAATCCAGGGTGTGCAGATCCTGTCTGGCAAGTCACAGTTTACTAGGTTATACTTTCACATTTTGGACTATATGAATTCTGAAATAGGTTGCTGGAATATTTTACTGAATCCCACTGTAGGGGAGTCTATCACACTGACGGGTCAGAAATCCAGAGTCTCTGATGGGGAAGTGTCCAGATTAGGTTACATACAATCAGGGGCGGACTGACAACTCATGGGGCCCCCAGGCAATAGGGGATCATGGGGCCCCTGTGTCCTTGCCCAAACTCAAAAAAGCCTATGAAAAAAGGTACCAAGGGCATCTCATGGGGCCCCCTACTGACCCCGGGCACTCGGGCAATGCCCGAGTTTCCAAATGGTCAGTCCGCCCCTGCATACAATAAATCTTTCAACATTTTATTTCATTAGAATATTAATCAATAACATCTTAAATATGATTTCCACCATTTGAGATGCAAAGTTCCACGTGCTTTGCAAGATTCACATGAACCCGGTGCAGTAACTCCACATTTCTGTCAATTTGAGCACATTTGTTCATGATGCGTTCCTTCACGTGATTCATATCTGATTTTCATTGAGTACACCTTCTCCTTTAGCATCCCCAAAAAAAGAAGTCAAGGGGGTTAAAGTCTGGTGAGTTTATATAGTGATATATTATACACATATACAGTATATACACATAATGATATTTCCCGTGTGTCAAGAATTTAGGGACACCCTGTACAGGAATAGGAGAGCATTCTGCTATTATAAAATGGATCCAGATGGGGAGTTCATGGTTATCATGTAGTGATACAAGGGGAATCAACTGGGCTACTATGAAGTAATTTTTTAGATTGGGCACTGCAAGCCCGCCTGCCAATCTACAATGGTATACAGGGGTGTCAAAATTTTTTTTAAAAAAAAACTACTTGTCCAAGGGACTAAATCGGTGTCCCAATCTACTTGTCCCTCATGACAATCTACTTGTCAGGGATGAACACATTTTTTTTTTTTCAACAAAAACCGTAATTAACCTCCCTGGCGGTATTCCCGAGTGTAGCTCGGGGTAAAGTTTCAGTACCAAAAGCGGTAACCCCGAGCTACACTCGGGCTTACCATGCGGCACTGCATAGGGATTCCCTACAGAGCTTACCTTGTCCTTCGCTCCCGCGATGTGTCCCCTGCAGCGTCCCCGGCCATCTCCTCCGGCCGATGCCGGCATCCGGCTTCTGTGATCCGGTCCCTGTGACGTCGGGACATACGGGTGCCGGAACCGGCGGGAAATTTGAAAATTTTAAAAAACATCATTTTTTTCTAAACGATTATTACATAGTAAAACATTGCTGTTTCAAACCATTTCACATACATTTTGTCCCGAGTGCTTTGTCCTGTCCCCTGTCTGCATTTTGTCTGTTCTTTCTGCCTGGAAACTTAAAGTCCATGGCGTCCAAAAAGCGTCCCTTTAGGTCAAAAGCGGTTTTAGACCGGCTAGAGAACAGCGACAGTAAATTAGAACCACTTGCAGAATTGAGTGATAATGATTGATGGAGAAAGTTGGTTATCAGACACTGAAAACGATTCTGCGACTTTGCTCAGTGATGTGCGAACTTGGCGCTATATTTCAAATTTCAGTGTTTTTGGTTTGATTATATTATTGAATTAAATTTATTATTATTATATTATTTTTTATGAATATTTATTAAATTATAATTTATGATTTCATGTTCCAAATTTTATCATCCCCGGGATGTTTACTAGACTCTTGTTCGGACAGATTTCAGTGAGTTATTCCTAAATTACAGCCTACAATAAAAAAACTACATATTTCCATGCAAAAAAATGGTACCGCTTTCAGCACCAAAAATCTGAAATAATCATACCGCCAGGGAGGTTAAATCAGAGATGAAAAACAAAAGGGGCTTTATGGTGACTTAAAACGTTTAATATTTTTAACATTGTGCTGTTTATCCCCTCCTCCCCTCCCTGCCTGTCCAAAACCGCACTCGGGGACTAGCAGGGAGCAGAGAGACCAGCACTGTTTAGGTGCTTGTCAGGAAAGTGGAGTGTCAGGCTTATCCTTTATCCCTTTCGCTGCCAGAGCCGTTTTTATGTTTTTTGCACAAGATTACAGAAAATCATTTTAGGCCTGAAGATTACACAAAACCCCCAAACATGATATATCTTCTGAAATCAGAGAGCCTAGAGAATAAAATAGTGGTAGTTCCAATTTTTTATATGTCGCATGATATTACTGCAAAATTTCAGTAAAAAAATACAAGTTCGTTCATTTTAGGGCACAAAAAAAAAAAACCCAATAAATTAACCTTTTTTTTGTAAAATATAAAAGATAATAGATATTCAACTTCTCAAACCTTACATTTGCGTGCATTCGTGAAATGGCGATGAACTTCAGTGCCCTATATTTTCTATAAGTGACACTATTAAAGCCCCTTCTAGGTCATCAGTATAGTGTTACAGAGGAGGTCTTGTGCTAGAATTATTGCCCCAGCGTGTGCGTTTACGTTTGTACGTGCGTATATTTGATGTTTTGTGCTGGATGTAACCTTTTTTTTATTAAAATGTAAAAAATTAAACAACTTTTTTTTTTTCATGTTCTCTATGTGATGATTTTTTGGTGATAGGTTTTATTTATTGAGACATCCAAGGTCTAAAAGACCATGGATGTCTCCTCCTGCTCCCCTGAATATAATGCAGTGCACGTCGCACTGCATTACATTCTTTCCCGGCCTCAATTGCCAGGAATTTCTCAATGGGGACCCGGAAGTGACATCACTTCCGGGTCAGGACAAGAAGGGGAGCGGCGGTGACCCAGTCCCAGGTCCGCAGATGGACAAGCAGAGCCTGGTAGACAGTGGGCAGGGGGAGCTTCATACGGGGGAGACGGAGAGGCTGGCACTGACAGGCAAGCAGCAGGGCAGAAGGTAAACAAAAACTACCTGCCCGGCACCCAGAACTACATGTCTCGGGCGCCGGGTGATAGGAGTTTAACATCCCTGGTATAACACAGAAGCTGACAATCTTGGCTTACTGTGGTGCCACATAAAATTTAGGATTTTCTCAAGATGTGGTTTGGTATAAGAACTGGCCGGACTCTGAATTAGTAAATGAATTTGAAGAGAAGTCCTATTCAGTGCATGGACCATGCCAAACCAGGGTAAAGATAAGGGTTTCCAAGTGGAACAGAGAGTAGCTAAATGAGCTCAAACTCAGACAGGATCACTAAACCCTCTCAGTATTTTAAACCTATATACCTTTACAGCTTCAGTTTCTACAATCTTTGCTTTTCTAGGGCGCACAGTTGATACCCTCTGATACAGTCAACTTGTTGACCCCAAATCACACCCCAGAGCTTGGTATTACGAAAGGTGGAAGAATAGTCTAATAGTTAGTCTGGCTGAAAAAAGACACAAGCCCATCCAGTTCAACCATAAAAAAAAAAAAAAGTAATAATTCTATACCCACAGTTGATCCAGAGGAAAGCAAAAAAAAAAAAACCCCCAGCAAAGCATGATCCAATTTGCTACTGCAGGGGAAAAAATTCCTTCTTGATCCCCTGAGAAGCAACCAGATATTCACTGGATCAACTTACCTATGAATGTTAGTATCCAGTTATATTATGTGTATCTAGTAAAGAATCCAGGACTTTTTAAAACCAATCTACTGAGCTGGCCAGAACAACTCTTGAGGGAGTCCACATTTTCACAGTTCTTACTGTGAAGAAACCTTTCCATAATTGGAGATTAAATCTCTTTCCCTCCTGACGTAAAGAGTGCCCCCTTGTCCTTTGTGATGACCTCACTAGATGAACCACTGATGTATTTATACATGTTGATCATATCCCCCCCTTAATCTCCTCTTCTCAAGAGAGAATTCCTTTACTCTTACCTCATAGCGGAGTTCCTCCATGCCTCTTATCAGTTTGGTTGCCCTTCTCTGCACTCTCTCTAGTTCCCCAATATTCTTTTTATGAATTGGTGCCCAAAACTGAACTCCATATTCTAGATGAGGTCTTACTAATGATTTGTACCGGGGTAATATGATATCTCTCTCTGGAGTCTACACCTCTTAATACAAGAAAGGAATTTGTTCGCTTTAGAAACTGCAGCTTGGCATTGCATTCCATTATTTAGCTTGTGATCTACCAGAACCCCCGGATCCTTCTCCACCATTGATTCCCCCAGTTGTACTCCCCCTAGTATGTATGATGCATGCATATTCTTAGCCCCCAAGTGCATAACCTTACATTTATCAACATTAAACCTCATTTGCTACATAGTTGCCCAATTAAACAGTGCATTGAGGTCGGCTTGTAAGTTGGAGACATCCTGTAAGGACATTATTCCACTGCACAGCTTGGTGTCATCTACAAAGACTGAAATGATATTTTTTTATCCCAGACCCTATATTGTTTATAAATATATTAAAAAGTAAGGGTCCCAACACTGAACTTTGGGGTACACCACTGAGAACCCTAGACCATTCAGAGTATGAATCATTAACCACTACTCTCTGAATACGGTCTTTTAGCCAGTTTTCTATCCATTTATATACAGAGTTTTTCAAGTCTGTAGACTTTACCTTACACATTAGCTGTGTGGGGGGGAACTGTGTCAAATGCTTTTACAAAATGCCCTCTGTCCAAGGTTTTGTTCACCCCCTCATAAAAAAAAAAAAAAAAAAAAAAAAAAAAGATTTGTTTGAAAACTGTCTTTAATGAATCCATGCTGTCTGTTGGTTAAAATATTTTTTTACAGCAAGAACTTATCTATTTGGTCTTTTATTAAACTCTCCAGTATCTTCCCAAATATAAAGATTAAACTAACAGGTCTATAGTTACTTGGTAAAGACTTTGACCCCTTTTTAAACGTAGGCACCACATTGGCCTTACATCAATCCAGTGGTACTATGCCAGTCATTAAAGAGTCCCTAAAAATTAGAAACAATGGCTTTGAAATGACAGAGCTCAATTCTTTAAGGGCCCGTGGATGTATGCCATCCGTTCCAGGTGCTTTATTAACCTTTATTCTGTCTAAATATTTCTGGATAATATCAATTGTGAGCCAATGTGGATCATCTGAAGCTGTGTCAATACCATACCCATTATGGACAAGAGCTCCCCCATGCTCCTTTGTATACACAGAGCTGAAGAACGGATTTAATAAATTTGCCTTATTTGTCCCCAGTCACCCACTCTAGATTATTTTGTAATGGGCCTACATGCTTGGACCGAACCTCTTTGCTATTAATATATTTGAAGAATTTTTGGGGGGTTTGTCCTGCTATCTTTTGCAATCTGTTGATCATTTTCAATTTTTGCAGCCTTGATTTCCTTTTTACATATTCTGTTATATATTTTGTAATGTTTAAAACGATGATAGCGTTCCTTCATTTTTAGATTTTAGAAAAGCTCTTTTCTTATTATTTATAGCTTTTTTAACTTTGTCCATAAGCCACATAGGTTTCAATTTTAGCCTTTTTAAACTTGTTGCCCATGGGAATATATTTTGCAGAGTGTTCACATACAGTCTTTTTGAAGAACTCCCATTTCTGTGTTGTGTTCATCAATGCCAATATTCCCTCCCAGTCTAAGTCTTGGAGAGCAGCTCTCAGCTTTGGAAAATTAGCTCTCCCAAAGTTGAGCGTTTTTATTTTTCCCGTATGTGCTTGTTTACAGCTAACAATAAATGAAATCATGTTATAGTCACTGCTACCCAGATGTTCTTTTATATGAACATTAGTAATAAGCTCTGCATGGTTTGAGATTACCAGGTCCAGCAGAGCATCATTCCTAGTTGGGGCCTCTATGAACTGTACCATAAAATTACACTTTAGTAGGTGTATAAAAGTTTACCCTTTAACTGTTCCTGCAGTAGCATTACTCCAGTCAATTTCTGGGTAGTTAAAATCCCCCATTATTATCACTGTCCCAGCCATTGCAGCCCTTTTGATATGTGAAAGGAGCTGAGTCTCCACCTCCTTATTAACACTGGGTGGCCAATAAACTCCAACGTGCCCCCATGTGCAGTTCCACCCATCATGCTTCAGCCTCACCACACTCTCCATCAACTAGGTCCTCTTTCACACTCGATCTGAGATTACTTCTCACATAGAGACAGACACCACCACCTTTCCTATTTACCATCTCTCCGAAAGAGAACATAGCCAGGAATTGTAATGGCCCAATCGTGAAGAATGAAGCCAAGATTCAGGAATACCAATTAAATCCTAGTTCTCTCCATGCACCAAAGCTTCCAACTCACCTATTTTGCTTGGTAGACTTCTGGCATTGGTGAACAAACATTTAAATTCACTCACACCTTTTGCACGTGTATGTTGCATGGTTTTTTATTTTTGTACAAATGGTACCAATTTCAATGGTTGTTTGTAACATGGAAACCCTCTTATCACCAGCCATAGCTCCCCCCCCATCTTTCCCCATTCCACCAACCAATAAGGACCCCTGTCTGATATGTCTGCCCCAATAAAATCTAATTCTCCCCCCCCCTTCAATCCTAGTTTAAATACTCCTCCAGCCATCCTATAAACCTCTCCCCCAGCACAGCAGACCCCCTTCCATTTAGGTACAAACCATCTCTAGCATATAGTTTGCACCCCAATGAGAAGTCAGCCCATTGCTCTAGAAACCCAAATCCTTCCCTCTTACACCAGGTCATTAGCCATTCATTCAGTTATCTACTACTTTTCAGTGTGGCGCATGGCACAGGTAATATTTCAGAGGTACTGATAGAAGTCACAAGACTGATCTAATTTCTGATGAGAAAAGGCATTTAGAAGTTTATATTTACTAAAATAATTGCATTTCCACGTTCTGTGTACTGTGGGAGACCAGATATAGCGAATACAGGGTTCTGGGTTTAGTAACACTTTTAAGAACTTACGAAACTTGGTCCCACCTCTATGTTAAAGCTGAACTCCAGAAATGTGACAAAAATAGCTCTCGCAGTGCCCCCCCCCCCCCCCCTTCCGACCTGCAAGTGCTAAACGCTTATTTAGTCTAGCGGTGCACAGGCAAGGAGATTTACCTTGCTACAGGCTCCCTCTATCTGTGCTGCGGTTGTATGCTTGCACCCCCCACGTACAATGCAGGGTTAATAGACTTGCACTGCAATGGGATGATGCCAATGCCCCACCCACATACCAGAGCTTCTGGAAGAGTCAGAGCGAGGAACTAAATTACGTACTGTGGGTGGGCCCCTCTGCAAGGGTTATATTTGTCGCATTCCCAGGGTTTAACTTTAAAGTGTTACTAAACCCAGGACTCTGCATTCATTATACTGGTCTCCCACAGTACACACAACATGGAAATGCAATTATTTTAGTAAATATAAACTGCTAAATATCTTTGTTCATCAGCAGTTAGAGCATTCTTGTGACTTCAGCAGAGCACTGGTTAAAGCTTGTAGGAGGAGTTTTCTTTCTGCTCTAGGAGGATGTGAAACCTCTGACCCTCTGTCTGGACAGTGCTGACTGTGTTGATCACATGCATCCTCCCAGGAAAAAAAAAATCCTCACACCAAACTGAGCATGTGCATATGACCATGGGTTCAGTCTGTATAAGGTAGTCATTTCAACAAGAGGAGGGGCAGAGAAGAAAGGATCAAACAGACTTTTTACACAATGCAGAGAATTAACCTCTTAGGTTCCACAGTGAGTATAACAAGCATGCTGTACTGCATATACAGACTGATTTTACGGTTGTGGGTTTAGTAACACTTTAATGCTGGCTGTAGCTGCACCCCAATCTGGCCAGCAGCAGATCCCCTGGTGGCTTCTCACAGAATACTGGTTGAAGAACCTTGAGAAACACTGATTTAGACAGTACTTAACCATTTGCCGCCCGGGTCTATAGCGGTTTGCCGGCCGCAAAAATGCATTAGCTTTCCAGGGTGTACGCCATTTTGCGTCCTCCCGCACATGCGCAGTTCGTGCGGTTGCAGAGCCGCGCGATCTATCACCGGCCGTGTACCTTGGACACGGCCGATGACAGATCTGAGTACCGGCCCCCGTTGCCAGTACCATGTGACCTGCTGTGACCAATCACAGCAGGTCACATGACAGTTGTATACAATGGATGGCTTCATTCATGCTATCCATTGTATACTAGTGTCTAGCTGTGAATGGTCACAGCTAATCACATGCACATGTCATGTGATTAGCTGTGGCCAAATCGCAGCTCAGCACAAAAAAAAAAAAACCTGAATGAATTGATGTCATTCAGGTAAAAAAAGTAATTCTTTGCTATAAGCAAATTGTGTAGAAAAAAAAAATATAATAATACTGATCACTTCCCCAAAGTAGTACTATGGTAACACTGTACTACTTTGGTCATAGTAAAATATGAAAAAAAATGTAATAAAAATTAAAAATTTTATATATATATATATATATATATATATTTTTTTTTTTTTTTTTCCCCATATTGTCACCAGTCAGTGTCCCTGTTCACCGCCATGCCAGTTATATGATGCTGTACTGCACTGACAGTATGTAAAAAAAAAAAAAAAAAAAAAATAGCGAAAATAATTTTTTAAATTTTTTCATTTTACGAAAAATTATGACAAAAAAAAATACAACTTCAAAAAACTCGCCATGCATCTTATGAAGTACGTCGGACTGTCTACTCTGCAAAAAGGGGTCATTTGGGGGATATCTGTACTATTCTGACATTCTTGGACCTCAAGAAACTAGATTGGCTGTCAGTACTTCAGGATTGATCAATTTTCAGATCTATACCATAGTTTGGGAACTCTATAACTTTCCTACAAACTAAATAATACATCCTAATTTGGGTTATTTTCACCAAAGACATGTAGCAGAATACATCTCGGCCTAAATTTATGAAGAACAATTATTTATTTGCAAACTTTTAGAACAGAAACAAAGAAAAACGTGTTTTTTTTTTTTAGGTTTTGTCTTTTTTTGTTAATTTAGCAAAAAATAAAAACCCCGGCGGTGATTAAATACCACCAAAAGAAAGCTCTAGTTGTGTGAAGAAAATGATAAAATTTTAGTTTGGGTACAATGTTGTATGACCGCGCAATTGTCATTCAAATGTGAGAGCGCTGAAACCTGAAAAATGGCCTGGGCAGGAAGGTGTACAATTGCCCGGTATTGAAACGGTTAATCCAGAATGTCCATATTAATACATTCAGAAGAAGAAGTAAGCAATGACAACTTACACATTCCTTTCAGTACTGGAATGGTGGGCAAGAGGATAGGTGGGAGGACTCCACTGTGCCAACACTCCACTTTTGTCAACAAAAATACTTTCATAGCAGAACTTTTTTTTTTTTAAGCATATACACCAAATAAATATTGATAAATACATACATACCTCAGATGAAATGAGGAGTTTTTACTTAATTGTGTTTGTACGCAGTCAAACAACCTGATTTGTTGCTGACCGGCTGCATGCTCTTGCCAAGAGATATCTACATTTGCTTTCCCAGTAAACTCATTTTCAGTGCCGTCATGAAGTTCCTCCTTGTCAGGATATCTTTCCACAGCTCGTTTCACTAATGCCTGAAGAAACTTTTTTAGTCTACCCAGTACACTTATCCTCCACTTCTGAGATGTAAACTTCCGATTGGGATTAACAGACAGTGTCCAGGCTGGTGCCTTATCTGTGTTTTTTATTTCTTTAGAGTTCTTTTGGTGGGAAATAAGTTCCAAGAAATTGTTTAACAACATACTACTACGATCGATAAGTAAGTCAGGATATTCTTCCAAAAGGATATCTAGGATCTTCAGTGAGTCTTCCTGAATCCCTGGCATTATGTGAGTCATAGCAGAGGAAAGGTGAGCACTTACGAGAGGGAAAAAAGGTGCTATCCTCTCTTGAGAAATCATGGGTGCCAAATGCTGCAAGACCGATATTGTGGCCGACCTAACCATAGGCTCTTTGTCGGTGAACACAGCAGTCACTTCACTCATTATACTCGAAATGTGCGTATCAATTAATGAAGGATGAGTTGAAAGGATTTCTCGGAGACCAATAAGAGCCCCATGTTTAACTCCAGAGTTGTAATGGTGCATTTGTGAAAGGATATCCTGCAAAAGAAAAAAAAGACCACAGAACTGAATCACTAGCAACCAAAATGCATTCCTCTGCATAAACTGAAAAATTAAACACAGATATAGGCAGCATTGTACAAGTAAAGGAAAGTTACTAAAGTGTATATAAAGCAGGGTGGATTTGATTTAAATCACTAGTCAGTAAGGCTTGATGTAAATCCTAGTTTTCTACATAAAGACTAATTCTTGCTGGTATAACTTTAATATACAAGTAGATGAAGATTTTTAGAATAACAACTTTTCATATTAGTTTTTTTATCCCCAGTTTAATAGGTTAATCATTCATATTTGGACAACTTTTCTGTTGTACTTAGGAAGGAGAAAAATAATCATTCCCTTAATAATAACAATTTAAATAGATTTATTCAACTGAAACAATAACATTCCAGCATATGGTATTTGCTTAAACATCCATGTTTGGTAACTAATTTGGCTAAACAAAATATATATATTTTAAGAAACTTAGACTGTCAGCCCCTTCCTCCTCACACTTAGTTTCACTTTCTTCTTGTGCAAATCTATTCCACTCCAAACAATCAGAAAAATATTGTTTCTATTCTATTCACTGAACTTCTTGAAACTTAGCACTGAAGGGGTTGATTCTGTATTCATAGGTTTGTAGAAGTTAGGATGAAGGTCTTTTTCTTAACTCTGTTCATGTTATAACATTTTTGCTGTGAAGAAGAGGCATGTGATCTCCGCTGAGTCAAATTCAGTTTTGAGAACTGCAAAAGTAAACCAATCATCTGTGATAATATCTTGTAGGCAGAGAAACTGCCCAATAATCTTACAGAAACCTCTGGAAGAGCATGACATTGTGAATGGATTCATGGAATTTATTTACCAAAAAAAATAAACATATACAGCCTTATTCTACATAATTAAAAAACTAATCTTTATTTCATGATGGAATAACCTTTGGATGGTAATATATTTTCCTCAAAAAGCATTTTATTTAAAACAATCCGATTAAAATCAAAACAATCCGATTAAAATCAAAACAATCCGATTAAAATCAAAACAATGCGATTAAAATCAAAACAATCCGATTAAAATCAAAACAATCCGAATAAAATCAAAACAATCCGATTTAAATAAAAAAAATCCGATTTAAATAAAAAAAAAAATCGTATTTTTTTTAATTTTTAAAAAAAATCATTGATTATTATCCACCCTTATATAAAGCCATTTCATTTTTCTTTACTTCCCGTACTTCCCTTTTTCATCTACAGTGAAGGAAATAAGTATTTGATCCCCGGCTGATTTTGAATGTTTGCCCACTCACAAAGAAATGATCAGTCTAAAAATCGAATGGGAGGTGTATTGTAACACAGAGACAGAATAGCAACACAAAATTCAGCAGAAATGCATGTCTAATAAATGATGCACAGATTTGTATGTTCATGAGGGAAATAAGTATTTTGATCCCCTATCATTCAGCAGGATTTCTGGCTACCAGGTGTCTTTCATACAGGTAACAAGCTGAGATTAGAAGCAGTCTCTTAAAGGGAGTGCTGCTAATCTCATTTTGTTACCTGTATAAAAGACACCTGTCCACAGGAGCAATCAAACATTCAGATTCCAAACTCTCCACCATGGCAAAGACCAAAGAGCTGTCCAAGGATGTCAGGGACAAGATTGTAGACCTACACAAGGCTGAACTGGGCTACCAAACTATGGCCAAGCAGCTTGGTGAGAAGGTGACAACAGTTGGTGCAATCATTCACAAAAAATGAGGAAGGGTTGTAACAGCGCAAACACTGCAAAGTCCTGGGAAATGGTAGTATGGGTGATGGTGGTATTAGTGGCTACTGTATGAAGAGCGTAGGATTCCGTGTGGCACTGAGGGCAAGGCTTCCAAATAAGCTGTAGCAACTTCTGTAGATGAGAAAAAGGAGAGAAGCGCCTCTAAGTGCAATAAGTCTTTTAATTCAAGTCTAAATGTAGAAACACTCACATGTGTGAAGTAATCATAAGCATAAAAACCGTGGTTAACAATAGTTAACGGTGGGGTGGTAACCCGGGTGAAGAGCCGTCATCTCTCTGCGATGTGGGGAGGTCAGCTCTCGGCTGGAACAGCGTGGTGGCTGGAGGGGGAACAGTGGTGAGGCCAGCCTTCATGCACGTCCTCCCTCAAAGCCGGATGGAACGCACGCTGGAACGTAGCGGCGGCGTGGCCGTGATGACGTCAGATCCCAGGGTGCACTGCGACGCGTTTCGGAGCATGCACTGGCCGTGGAAGGCGGAAGTGCACTCCTTTTTCAAGCAGGGGGAAGTGGATGAACAGGGGTGAATATATAGGGAACGTGAGTCTAATTGATCAATTAACCAATTAACCAGTGATTGACCATTGCTGTCAGGTGAATAGTGTAAAGTCATGGATGTTAACTGGGGGGTAAAAGGAAACCAAATGGAAAAAAGAGAGGATGTAATAAATAAGAAAACGGAAGACGAAAGAAAAAAAAAAAAAAAAAATAAAAAAAAAAAAATAAATAAAAAAAAAAAAAAAAATTATGTTCTGGGAGATTAGTGGGGTAAAATGTTCACCTTGCAGCACTGGCACATCAATTATGTAACAGTAGTGAGCAGATAATGGTGTGACCCTCCTGCGCTCCAAATGTGTGTTAAAATAATAAAAAATATATAATAAAAGAACCCCAAACAGCTGCTAGCATTAAATCATATACCAATGATCAAGTGAATATAAACCATAAAAATGCTGCGCTACATTCAAACTAATTAAAGTAAATGTGGAATTCAATATCTCAAGAGAAATATTAACAATAATAATAAATATAATTATAAATGTGCTTAGTGATAACACAAAAAAGTGATGGCAAAAGCACAAAACTTAAATCAATACGCATGTGCAAAAAAATGCACATACATATATTACATCACACGTGCAAAAATGTGAAGTGAAATATATCTAAATAATACACGCAAACTCAAAGTCCAATGAATATTAAAGGTGAAAAAAAGGTTCCAATAATGGAATATTAAAGGTGAAAAAAATATATTTTTTGGTTAACTGTGTTTCCAATATACTGTAAAGTGACCACAGGTGAAACAAAACGTGCAGGTATCTGGGTGTAGATAGAGCTTGTGAATCCAACCACCTTCTGGATTAGCCTCTCACCTCATCACTTCGACCCTTGCGGGTCAAAGAGCAGTAATGGATCCCTCTCACAGATCCTCCAGGCACCAAAGCACTCCAAAACCACTTCTCAGGATATAATATTCCCACTCAGCTCTTCTCCAGGTATAGATGAAATATCACTTTCCCAGAACAAAACAGAGGGATCCTCCCATAGTGTAGTATGTTTATTATAGGAACATCAAATCTTTAGTGAAAATACACTTACGTAGCAGCCAGTCCACATTAGACCCTCATGCTCTCAAATGAGGATATATGTATGTAAGTTGGGTGTACAGCTGAATCCACAGGTGTACCAAGATGGCCGCCACGCCGGAAATACGTCACCGCGCTACGCCGACGCGTTACGTCACAATATCACGTGACTTCATCAGGGCTCATGATGAAGTCACGTGATATTGTGACGTAACGCGTCGGCGTAGCGCGGTGACGTATTTCCGGCGTGGCGGCCATCTTGGTACACCTGTGGATTCAGCTGTACACCCAACTTACATACATATATCCTCATTTGAGAGCATGAGGGTCTAATGTGGACTGGCTGCTACGTAAGTGTATTTTCACTAAAGATTTGATGTTCCTATAATAAACATACTACACTATGGGAGGATCCCTCTGTTTTGTTCTGGGAAAGTGATATTTCATCTATACCTGGAGAAGAGCTGAGTGGGAATATTATATCCTGAGAAGTGGTTTTGGAGTGCTTTGGTGCCTGGAGGATCTGTGAGAGGGATCCATTACTGCTCTTTGACCCGCAAGGGTCGAAGTGATGAGGTGAGAGGCTAATCCAGAAGGTGGTTGGATTCACAAGCTCTATCTACACCCAGATACCTGCACGTTTTGTTTCACCTGTGGTCACTTTACAGTATATTGGAAACACAGTTAACCAAAAAATATATTTTTTTCACCTTTAATATTCCATTATTGGAACCTTTTTTTCACCTTTAATATTCATTGGACTTTGAGTTTGCGTGTATTATTTAGATATATTTCACTTCACATTTTTGCACGTGTGATGTAATATATGTATGTGCATTTTTTTGCACATGCGTATTGATTTAAGTTTTGTGCTTTTGCCATCACTTTTTTGTGTTATCACTAAGCACATTTATAATTATATTTATTATTATTGTTAATATTTCTCTTGAGATATTGAATTCCACATTTACTTTAATTAGTTTGAATGTAGCGCAGCATTTTTATGGTTTATAGTAGTGAGCAGATATTTAGTGGTAATACAGCATGATTGCAAGATGATACAGCATGATTGCAAGATGATAAACATATTGGTAATAATACATGCAGATGACATTATAAAAAGTAAATTACATTGTAAAAAATTGTAAAAAATAGAATAAAATATAAATAATGAACAAAAGGTTATAAATAATAAACTAAAAATTGGATTAAAAAAAAAAAAAAAAAAAATTCGATAAAAAATTTGATTAAAAAATTTGATTAAAAAATTCGATTAAAAAAAAAAAAAAAAAAAAAAAAAAAAAAAAAATTATAAAGAAAGGGGGGGGGGGGGGGGAAGTATCATTGTGAGTGTTGAGTGGCTGTGAATGGGAGATTGTAGTGTTTATAGTATAGTGTTAATGTCTAATTCCTCGTTGAGTCCGCCTGGGGACAATGTATCTAATGTAAATATCCAATAAGTTTCTTGTGAACAGAGTTTTTTGAAACGATCAGACTCAGAGAGATTGTTGTGTATGGATTCTAAGACCCATACTTGTAGGCCATCAGTGGATTTTTGGTGATATTCAAGGAAGTGGCGGGGGACGCTATGTTTGTCTTTACCATCTTCAATAAGACGTCTGTGCTCGCCAAACCTGGCGCGGAGGGGTCTGATGGTTCGTCCCACATATAGGAGGCCGCAAGGGCAGGATATACAATAGATCACATGATCAGTGGAGCAGTTGTAAAATTCTTTGAATGAATAGGTTTTTCCTTTTGTGGTGAAGTTTTTTTGTCCGTGTTTAACGAATTGGCAAGTTTTGCATAGCGCTTTGTTGCATCTATACATGCCGACAATGGGTATGAGGCAGATTGTGTTGAGTGTGTTGGTGGGTGGGTTGTATTTGCTGGGGGCAATCTTGTTTTTAAGGTTGATGGCTTTGCGGTAGGTGTATTTTGGTTTTTTATCTAAGATGTCTATTAAATGTGGATCCTGTAGTAGTATCGGCCAATGTCTATTGATGATAGACTCCATTTTGTGAAAGTTGTTGTGGAATTTGGTTATAAATCTGACCTGGTTGGGAGGCTCTGAGTTATTGTGTGTTTGGGGTCTACCCTTGTGGTAGAAGGAGTGGGCCTCATCTACTAGCTTGTGTGGGTAACCTTTGTCTAGGAATTTCTTTATTAGAATGTCACTCTGGAGATTGTAATCTGAATCTGTGGTGCAGTTTTGTCTGAGACGACAGAATTGTCCTTTAGGTATATTTTGGATCCATTTGGGGTGGTGGCAGCTGTTGAAGTGGAGGTATGAGTTGCCAGATACGGGTTTGAAGTGGTTTTTTGTTAATATTTGGAGATTGTCATGGTATAATTCGAGATCTAGGAATACAAGAGTATGTTTGTGGTGAGTGGAGGTGAAGGACAGTCCAAAAGGATTTGAATTGCAATGGGTTACGAACTGGTCTACGTGTGATATTGGTCCATCCCAGATGACGATAATGTCATCTATGTAACGGCCGTAAAAGATGATGTGGGCGGCAAAGGGATTGTTGTGCCATATGTGTTTGTCCTCCCAGAAACTCATAGTCAAGTTGGCATATGAGGGTGCAAAGTTGGCTCCCATGGTTGTACCTTGAGTTTGTAAGTAGAAATCGTGGTTGAATGTGAAGTAATTGTGTTTGAGGCAAAATGAGGTGGCGTCTACTATAAAGGAAGATTGTTTGGGGTTGAGTGATGGATCCAAGGATAGATAATGCTGGATGGCGGTGATGCCTACATCATGGGGTATCGAGGTGTATAGGGAGCAGACATCTAACGAGACCCAACAATAGTCGGGTTCCCAGGAGTATGTTTGGAGTAATTCTAGCAAGTGTCCGCTGTCCCGGATATATGAGTGTTGAGCCTGTGCAAGGGGTTGTAGGAAGTGGTCGATATATTGGGAGAAACCGCTGGTAATGCTCCCTGTGGCCGCTACGATTGGTCTTCCTGGTGGATTATTTGGATTTTTGTGTACTTTGGGGAGAAAGTAAAAATACGGGGTGTTGTAGAAGTCTTTAGATAGAAAAGAGGCTTCCTGCTTGGTGATGACACCATCAAGTAAGGCTGTGTTCGTTAGTAGTAGTGCGTCCTGTTTGAATTCGGGTAGTGGGTCTTTAGTTAATTTGGTATACGTGGATGTGTCTGAGAGGAGTCTGAGGGCTTCGTCTATGTAGTCAGTGGTATTAAGAAGTACAATGCCGCCGCCTTTATCGGCGGGCTTGATAATAATGTCCTTATTGTTTGATAAAGTGGTAATGGATTTTTTTACAGTGTTTGGTAGATTAGAGGCGGAATGGTGCTGGTTGGGATTGCACAATTTGATGAATTCCGAGTAGACTACTCTATAAAAACTTTCCAGGTAGGGGCCCTTAGAATGTGTGGGATTGAATACTGATTTGGGTCTGAGCGTAGTGTGTGCCACAGGTGGGGGGTATAAAAGTTGTGAAGTGAGTGTAAAATCTAAAGGTGGGCCATCATCAGGGTGAGACTCAGCAAATAATTGTTCTAATATGTCTAAGGCGTCTGAGTCAGATGGGGTTGAGGGGTTGATATTGTCTGTGTCAGGTGAAATGGCTGTAGGCTGAGTTTTTTTGGATTGAATGTGAAAGAATCTTTTTAAGGTGAGATTGCGTATAAATTTATTCAGGTCTTTGAATAGTGTGAATAAGTTGGGTGGGGAAGTTGGGGCAAAGTTTAGACCGTGATTGAGCAGAGAGATTTCAGTTTGTGATAGTTGATGGTTGGATAAGTTGAAGATTTTTACAGTTTGCGGTGTTTGTGTTTGGTGTGTGTTGCGGTGTTTATTTCGTCCCCCCCTACAGCCTCTGTGTGTTTTCTTTTTCCGTGGGGGGGATTTTGACCTAAAAAAGACGGTGAGGTGTTGGTGGGGGAGTGGTGAGCAGAAATGAGAGTGGGGTTAAGATGATTGTTCGAAATCGGAAGGCCAAGGGTGATGACAGTATGGGCATCGGTGGATGGGGATATGGGTTGAGGGGTGTTTGTGTGGGTGATGGGAATCTGAGTGCCATTAGGTGTGGTGTCACCAGTTATGGGTATAGGGGTGGTGATGGTCTGAGGTATATTTATAGGGTTTTTTTGTTGTTGGTTTGTGGATCCATTACCACTTTATCAAACAATAAGGACATTATTATCAAGCCCGCCGATAAAGGCGGCGGCATTGTACTTCTTAATACCACTGACTACATAGACGAAGCCCTCAGACTCCTCTCAGACACATCCACGTATACCAAATTAACTAAAGACCCACTACCCGAATTCAAACAGGACGCACTACTACTAACGAACACAGCCTTACTTGATGGTGTCATCACCAAGCAGGAAGCCTCTTTTCTATCTAAAGACTTCTACAACACCCCGTATTTTTACTTTCTCCCCAAAGTACACAAAAATCCAAATAATCCACCAGGAAGACCAATCGTAGCGGCCACAGGGAGCATTACCAGCGGTTTCTCCCAATATATCGACCACTTCCTACAACCCCTTGCACAGGCTCAACACTCATATATCCGGGACAGCGGACACTTGCTAGAATTACTCCAAACATACTCCTGGGAACCCGACTATTGTTGGGTCTCGTTAGATGTCTGCTCCCTATACACCTCGATACCCCATGATGTAGGCATCACCGCCATCCAGCATTATCTATCCTTGGATCCATCACTCAACCCCAAACAATCTTCCTTTATAGTAGACGCCACCTCATTTTGCCTCAAACACAATTACTTCACATTCAACCACGATTTCTACTTACAAACTCAAGGTACAGCCATGGGAGCCAACTTTGCACCCTCATATGCCAACTTGACTATGAGTTTCTGGGAGGACAAACACATATGGCACAACAATCCCTTTGCCGCCCACATCATCTTTTACGGCCGTTACATAGATGACATTATCGTCATCTGGGATGGACCAATATCACACGTAGACCAGTTCGTAACCCATTGCAATTCAAATCCTTTTGGACTGTCCTTCACCTCCACTCACCACAAACATACTCTTGTATTCCTAGATCTCGAATTATACCATGACAATCTCCAAATATTAACAAAAAACCACTTCAAACCCGTATCTGGCAACTCATACCTCCACTTCAACAGCTGCCACCACCCCAAATGGATCCAAAATATACCTAAAGGACAATTCTGTCGTCTCAGACAAAACTGCACCACAGATTCAGATTACAATCTCCAGAGTGACATTCTAATAAAGAAATTCCTAGACAAAGGTTACCCACACAAGCTAGTAGATGAGGCCCACTCCTTCTACCACAAGGGTAGACCCCAAACACACAATAACTCAGAGCCTCCCAACCAGGTCAGATTTATAACCAAATTCCACAACAACTTTCACAAAATGGAGTCTATCATCAATAGACATTGGCCGATACTACTACAGGATCCACATTTAATAGACATCTTAGATAAAAAACCAAAATACACCTACCGCAAAGCCATCAACCTTAAAAACAAGATTGCCCCCAGCAAATACAACCCACCCACCAACACACTCAACACAATCTGCCTCATACCCATTGTCGGCATGTATAGATGCAACAAAGCGCTATGCAAAACTTGCCAATTCGTTAAACACGGACAAAAAAACTTCACCACAAAAGGAAAAACCTATTCATTCAAAGAATTTTACAACTGCTCCACTGATCATGTGATCTATTGTATATCCTGCCCTTGCGGCCTCCTATATGTGGGACGAACCATCAGACCCCTCCGCGCCAGGTTTGGCGAGCACAGACGTCTTATTGAAGATGGTAAAGACAAACATAGCGTCCCCCGCCACTTCCTTGAATATCACCAAAAATCCACTGATGGCCTACAAGTATGGGTCTTAGAATCCATACACAACAATCTCTCTGAGTCTGATCGTTTCAAAAAACTCTGTTCACAAGAAACTTATTGGATATTTACATTAGATACATTGTCCCCAGGCGGACTCAACGAGGAATTAGACATTAACACTATACTATAAACACTACAATCTCCCATTCACAGCCACTCAACACTCACAATGATACTTCCCCCCCCCCCCCCCTTTCTTTATAATTTTTTTTTTTTTTTTTTTTTAATCGAATTTTTTAATCGAATTTTTTAATCAAATTTTTTATCGAATTTTTTTTTTTTTTTTTTTTTTTTTTTTTTTTTTTTATCCAATTTTTAGTTTATTATTTATAACCTTTTGTTCATTATTTATATTTTATTCTATTTTTTACAATTTTTTACAATGTAATTTACTTTTTATAATGTCATCTGCATGTATTATTACCAATATGTTTATCATCTTGCAATCATGCTGTATTACCACTAAATATCTGCTCACTACTGTTACATAATTGATGTGCCAGTGCTGCAAGGTGAACATTTTACCCCACTAATCTCCCAGAACATAATTTTTTTTTTTTTTTTTTTTTTTCTTTCGTCTTCCGTTTTCTTATTTATTACATCCTCTCTTTTTTCCATTTGGTTTCCTTTTACCCCCCAGTTAACATCCATGACTTTACACTATTCACCTGACAGCAATGGTCAATCACTGGTTAATTGGTTAATTGATCAATTAGACTCACGTTCCCTATATATTCACCCCTGTTCATCCACTTCCCCCTGCTTGAAAAAGGAGTGCACTTCCGCCTTCCACGGCCAGTGCATGCTCCGAAACGCGTCGCAGTGCACCCTGGGATCTGACGTCATCACGGCCACGCCGCCGCTACGTTCCAGCGTGCGTTCCATCCGGCTTTGAGGGAGGACGTGCATGAAGGCTGGCCTCACCACTGTTCCCCCTCCAGCCACCACGCTGTTCCAGCCGAGAGCTGACCTCCCCACATCGCAGAGAGATGACGGCTCTTCACCCGGGTTACCACCCCACCGTTAACTATTGTTAACCACGGTTTTTATGCTTATGATTACTTCACACATGTGAGTGTTTCTACATTTAGACTTGAATTAAAAGACTTATTGCACTTAGAGGCGCTTCTCTCCTTTTTCTCATCTACAGAAGGTGCAATCATTCACAAATGGAAGAAACACAAAACAAGTGTCAGTCTCCCTAGGTCTGGTGCACCATGCAAGATCTCACCTTGTGGAGTGTCAATGATCATGAGAACAGTGAGGAATCATCCCAGAACTACACAGGAGGATCTTGTCAATGATCTCCAGGCAGCTGGGACCACAGTCACCAAGAAAACAATTGGTAACACACTACGCCGACAAGGATTGAAATCCTGCAGTGACCAAAAGATCCCTCTGCACAAGAAAGCACATGTCCAGGCCCATCTGCATCATTCAGATATTCAGTAGCAAACTTCAGAGGAGGACTGGTTGAAAGTGTTGTGGTCAGATGAGACCAAAATCGAGCTCTTTGGCATCAACTCAACTCGCCGTGTTTGGAGGAGGAGGAATGTTGCCTATAACCCCAAGAACACCATCCCAACTGTGAAACATGGTGGTGGAAACATTCTGCTTTGGGGGTGTTTTTCTGCTAAGGGGATGTCCTAACCTAACATTTAGTATAGTGGTGCACTGAAATGAAAATTCTGGTGCTGAAACCAATACCAAAAATTCAGAATGCACGTGGCCGAAAACTAAACCCAAACATCTGTGTATGTGGGGGTGGGAAGGCTCCAAATTATTTTCTATTTCTATTTTTATTTTTTTTAACTTATGGTTTTATTGCTATAACATAGGGTACCAATAGTTCCCTATGTGATAGCATAAAAGTAACAAGTCCTCTTTATAGGTAGGAGAGGGGGGGGGGGGGGGCAGAGTGTGCAAGTTGGGGGCAGGAGAGGAGCAGTGTATACAGAGAGGCTCCCTCACTGGATGTCACTATATATCAGTGTTGGTATTTAAATGTAATTACCGGCTATTTTTTTCCTTCACTATAGCTCAGAGAATGAGTGGTCACTTTCCCAGGAACTAAAGGGCGGGGTCACTGGGTATTGTCACTGGGTGACCCCACCCCTTTGTTTTCTTTAGTCCCCCAAGAATGACAGCTATAGTAAAAGGAAAAAAAAGCTGGTAATTACATTTAAAAAAAAACGACATTGTTTTTAAATGCAATCGCCAGCTTTATTTTGGCATCTTGCCAAATAAAGATTTTGATTATCTTGGAATGAACAAAGTCAAAGCTTTATTGGGTTAAAAACCACAAAAGTATTCCATCATAACAGCAAACATTACATGTTTAGCAAAAAATCCACGCCATTCACATATGAACTGTGAGCACTGAACTATGTTTAACCACTTGAGCACCTGAGGATTTACCCCCCTTAATGACCAGGCCTTTTTTTTGCTGTTTAGCGCTGCACTAATTCAACTGATAATTGCGCGGTCATGCAATGCTGTACCCAAACGAAATTTACGTCCTTTTTTTCACACAAATAGAGCTTTCTTTTGGTGGTATTTTATCACCTGTGCGCTTTTTATTTTTTGCGCTATAAACAAAAAAAACACAAAAATTTTGAAAAAAAACAATATTTTCTACTTTCAGCTATAAAAAATATATCGTAAACTCAAAGTTAGTCATAAATTTAAGCCAAAATGTATTCTGCTACATGTTTTTGGTAAAAAAAATCCCGTGCATTAGCGGGCAAACTGGCGCTATCTGGGAGGGGCGCTAACACTATCGGAAGTCACCAGTGACACTTATACAGTGATCAGTAAAAATCTATTCACTGTAATCAATGACACTGGTGACAGGGCAGTGAAGGGGTTAACGGGGGGGGAGAGATTAAGGGGTTAAATGGGATTACTGGTGTACTAGCGGGCAATCTGGCGCTATCTGGGAGGGGCGCTAACACTATCGGAAGTCGCCAGCGACACTGATACAGTGATCAGTAAAAATCGGTTCACTGATCAGTGACACTGGTGACAGGGCAGTGAAGGGGTTAACTGGGGGGGGGGGGGCGATCAAGGGGTTAAATGTGACCTAGGTGTGTTCTGTTAGTGTAGTGCTTTGTACTCACTTTTAATGTGTCTTCTTCTCTGTCTGGAACGGAATGTGTCCAGGCAGAGAAGAATGACAGCATATCCTGTCCTGTGTAAACTTCAACACAGGACAGGATAGGACAGGGACCGATCATCTGATTTCAGCCAGACATCACTGGCTGAAATCGAATGATTGATCCCTTCGGGATCAAATCGTGTCACCCGCGGGTCGGCGGGAGCGCGCGCGCCCCCTGCCGGCGAGAACGCGGAACCCGTTTGTGGTTTTGCGCCTGAGTGCCGCCCTGCACACGTATATATACAGTGGCAGGGTGGCAAGCGGTTAATCAGTTGGAGGTCCTTCCAGACCTCTCAAAAGGAGCTGCAGTGAAGGTGTTTACACCCCGTTCACATCAAACCCGACTTTGAAATCGTGCGACTTACAGTGAAGTTGTATGATTTCAAAGTCGGTGACTTGCCGATTTCAGGTGCAATTTGCAAGACATCTGACACAGATGTCTATGCAAATCGCACCAAAAGCAGCCAAGTCGGAACCGCACCGATACTATTTTGTTAACGGTTAATATTTTGTTAACGGTCATATATGGAATAGGGACACTTAAAACCATACAATACCTGGAGTTCAGCTTTAACCACTTCCCGCCCAACCGCAATCTTCTGCTGCTGGGCGGCAGCTACAGGCACAGTGACGTACCCGTATGTCAATCTGGCTGTACCAACACAGGGGGGCGCTGCGCTCCCCAACCGCGACTGCTGTGTCTAGCCAGCACAGCAGAATGAAGATCACGATGAACGGAACCAGGTGATCATCACTACGTGATCACAATGTAAGCAAACTGTTATGAATCAATCTCATTTGTAACAGCTCTGCTTCTCTTCCTAGTGAGCTGTGATTGGCCTACAGTTGTCACATGATACATGGGTCCAATTACAGCACCCCGTACCATGTGACCAGCTCCAGCCAATCACAGATCACTATCGAGCTGTCAAAAACTTAACTCATTGATGACAGTTCATGAATGAGTTAAAATTCATGACAGCAAGCTTTGCATTGCAGGAGAAAGGATCTTTATTTCTCCTGCAAAGCAAAGTGTAAAAAAAAAATAATCCCTGGTCACCCCCCCCCCCGCACACACACACAGTAGTACAATGTTACTATGGTAACATTGTACTATTCTGATAAAAGTTTTTTTTTTTTTTTTAACTTTCAAAAATGGTGAAAAAAAAAATAAAATAAAAAACACGATATTGAGAATGTTTTTTTTTTTCATTTTTTAAGGTTTTTTTTAAGCTACTTGCCAACTGCTTACCCGAATGTTGCGGGCAAGCAGTAACATAATCTTGCGTTGCTTCCTATTTTGGGATGTGAACGCGTCTGCGCCCCCCGCTGTCCCCCCCCCCCCCCCCCGGTCAGTCCAGGGAGGGAGGAGAGAACGCAGCACAGAGTAAAAGCACGACATTTTTACACACACACGGTCAATTAGCACCTTTGATCGCCCCGTCACCCAGCCAGTGCCATTAGTACAGTGTCAGTATATAGAATTTTTCCCTGATCACTGTATTCCTGCCACTAGTGACATCAGATAGCGTCAGGGTCAGTTAGCGTGAGATTGTCCGCACACTATCGCACTTACGCTATAGGTCGCTGATCACCGCCATTACCAGTATAGTGTTTGTACAGATCAATATATTGATCATGAACAGAACTATAAAGTGCTTCCTTGGTATAGTGTCCCCAAAAACGCAGTGTTAGCACGATCAGTCCCATTTGCTACTAGCGTTTAGGCCCTCAGCTGTTTTTCAGAGAAGATTTGTACCAAAATGATTGTGGGCCAAGGCAATTTATACGCACAATACATAGCCGCCCACCCAAATTCAGCTCTTGTCAGACAATTCGCATGGAAACCTATCACGGTTTCTGAATTTAATACTTTTTTAGATTTACATTCAACATGGGCATTACAAAAAAGAATGAATTGCGGTCATATTGGTCCACAGACCCCATTCATCATATGCCCGTGTTCTCTGCTGTTACATATATGTCCAACATGGACCAGCAATGTACTGGTACGTCACTAGACTTTGAGTAGTTATACCGGGATGATGCCCACAGCTACAGGCATCATCCTGGTATAGTTTTTTTTCAGCTGGTGGTAAGCTTTCATTTAAAAGCAATCCTAGTGGCCAGTTAGCTGCTGAATTGTTTTTACAATCAGTGGGAAGGAACATCCACCCCTCCTGCCGCCTTCCACTGTTTTCTTGGGCTTTCCTGTCCCACAGGGGAATCCAAGAATGCAGCTGGCAGATCCGCTGGCTGACTATAGAGCTGATCAGAGACCAGAATGACTTCAATCATCTCTATAGCCTAAGAAATCGGAAGCTACGAGCATTTAATTACTTCAGTTTCGCAGGATATAAACAGCACCATTTGTAAATTGGGAAAGTATCTGATCACACCGATCTTGTGTTGATTAGATAATGTATGGGCAGAGGAGATATCCAGAGTCTGATAGACCCCAGATTTCTCAAATAGAATATATGACAATGCCCATTGAAGTTATAGGGGATATTTGCATTCCCTGTGATAGCATTAAAAGCGATTAAAAAAAAAGAAAAATGAAAAGGGACAGTGTAAAAATAATAAAAAAAAAAAATGCACCATTGACTCACTACGCGCGCAAGCGTTGACCCTGTGACGTAAACAGTGGTTGCACCATGCATGTGAGGTATCAACCGTGAAGGTCAGATCAAGGGCAGTAATTCTAGCACTAGACCTCCTGTGTAAATATAAATTGTGACCTGTAAAGGTTTTTAAAGCATCGCCTATCGATAATAAAAATGTATGTACTTTGCCACTGCACTGGCATATGCAAATTTAAAGCATGTCATGTTTGGTATCTATTTATTCGGCGTAACATCATCTTTTATGATTTATCAAACAATTGGGTAATATATTGTGTTTTTGTGCATTAAAATTCCAAAAAGTATATTTTCCCCAAAAGATTTGCATTTGAAAAATCCCTGCGCAAATGTGTGACGTAAAAAATTTCAACACCCACCGTTTTATTCTCTAGGGCCTCTGCTGTAACCACTTCCAGTCCGGACACTTTCACCCCCTTCCTGTCCAGGCCAATTTTCAGCTTTCAGCGCTATCACACTTTGAATGACAATTGCGCGGTCATGCAACACTGTACCCATATGAATTTTTTAGCATTTTTTTTTAGACAGATAAAGCTTTATTTTGGTGGTATTTATTCACCACTGGGATTTTTTTTTCTATGTAAATTAAAAAGTCCAAAAATTTTGAAAAAGTGTTTTTCTTATAAAATTTTGCAAATAAATAATATTGCATCATAAATCTTGGCCAAAATGTATTCCGTTATATTTTTAGTAAAACAAAAAAAAAAATAACCCAAATAAGTTTATAACCAAAATTATAATTTTTAAACTTTTTTTATATTATTTTTTCTTTATTATTTTTTTTTTTACATACTGTCACCCTAGCAGTACAGTGTCACCATGGTGACACTGTCATACTTGTGGGGGGTGATGAAAATTTTTTTTTTTTTTTACACTGATTGCGTTTACACCCATAAAGGATGTAAAAGCAATCATTTCTCCTTTTCTCTAGCTGCATTCTTGCAGCCATTGAGAACTACTGAGTGAGCTGTGATTGGTCACAGCTTGTCATCACATGGTACAAGGCTGTTGTGAATAGCCTTGTACCATGTGACCTCTGTGATCATTCACAGATTTCACGCGTAGTAAGCAATGATGTCACAAGTGACATCTTGCTTACTACTTTGCATGTGATCACTGATTGGCCAATCAGCGATCACATGATCGGGACCTTGTAGAGAGGTCCCGCCCGACGATCAGTGTTCCACTGTGTCCGGAGGACACAGCGGGCACCGGATCCCAGGGGGCGCGCACAAGAAGGGTGCGGGGAGGCCGTTTATAAATGGCCACCCGATCCTGCACTGCCACCGTCTAGCTGTTTATATGCATGGGCCGGACGGGAGGTGGTTAAAAGAAAAAAAATTATGTTTGGGCGTTCAAAGTAATTTTCTAGAAAAAAAAAAAAAAACTTTGTTCATCTGAACAAAAAGTGTCAGAAAAGGCTTGGGAGTGGGTGATGTGGGGCATACGTTTCTAATGATGGCTCTGAAATGCCAGGATAGTAGCAGCAACCTCTTTTTTGGAAAGTACACTGCAAGCTATTTGCTAAGAGGCACGGTGAGTATTTTGCAGATCTCATTTATTGCCACGTTTTTGGAAAACGAAGAAAGAAAACAAAATTTTTTTTTTCTTTTTCAAAACCCTGCTGCAAAATTGATATCTGTAAAATACTCGCCATGCCTCTTCTCAAATTCCTTGGGGTGTCTACTTTCCAAAAAGGGGTCATTTTGGGGGGTGTTTGTACTATCCTGGCATTTTAGAGTCTCCGAAACTGTGATGGGTAGTGGGGAAGTGATATGAGGAAATGTGCTCTTTGAAAGCCTAGAGGTGGTCATTGGGGGCCTGTATGTAGCTAGGCTGCCAAAAAGTCTCTCACATGTGGTATTGCCGTACGCAGAAGAATGTGTTTAGGGGTGTTATTCCCCATATATCCATGAGCAATATATCATTAACCACTTGCCGACTGCAGATAGCCAAATGACAGCTACACTGCGGCCAGCCAGTTCTGGGAGGGTGTCATATGACATCCTCCCAGAACTTGCCCTCCCGCGCGCCCCCCCCGGGGGGTGCATACCCGGTGATTTCTGTGATCACTGTGTCTTAAGGACTCAGCTGATCATGTGACGTGGTAAAAGACCAATCACAGCAGCCTTTTACCACGTGATCAGCCATGTCCAATGACACAGCAGATCACCGCTAAATGCAGTTGCCGGTTATCGGCTGCAGTTTCCTCTCACTGTCACAGCGTGAGGAACGTACTGCCGGTAACCGGCAATTGTCAGAGGAGGGATTGACACCGATCATCAGTACCCTGATGATCAGTGCCCACCAGTGCCACCCATCTGTGCCCAGCAGCGCTGCCCACAAGTGCCCATTAGTGCCACCCACAAGTGCCCATCATTGTTGCATATCAGTGCCAGCTCATCAATGCCGCCTGATCAGTGCCGCCTATTAACGCAAAGCAGTGATGGAGAAAAATTACCTGTTTGCAACATTTTATAATAGAAACAAAGGAAAAAATTTTTTATTCAAAATTTGTGCTCTTTTTTTGTTTATAGTGCAAAAAAAAAAAAAACACCCAGCAGCGAGTAAATACCACAAAAAGAAAGCTCTATTTATGAGAAAAAAAAGATAACAATGCCATATGGGTACAGTGTTGCATGACCGCGCAATTGTCACTGAAAGTGCGACAGCGCTGAAAGCTGAAAATTGGCCTGGGCAGGAAGGGGGTATAAGTGCCCGGTAGGCAAATGGTTAAAGTGACAACTTTGTGTGGAAAAAAAATTTACTTTTCAATACATTTGTGGAAAAAAAATAAAATGTTCCATGGACTCAACATGCCTCTCTGCAAAATACCGGGGGTCTCTAATTTCCAAAAAGGGGTCATTTGGGAGGAGGGGGGGGGGTTGTACTACCCTGGAATTCTGGCACCTCAAGAAATGTAATAGGCAGTCAGAGAGTAAAAAGCTGCGTAAATTCCAATATATATATATACACACCATAGTTTGTAGACGGTATAACTTTTACACAAGCCATTTAATATACACGTATTGAGATTATTTTTTACCAGACATGTAGCAGAATACATTTTGGCCTAAATTTATGACTAACTTTGTGTTTATTGGATATCGTTTACAACCAAAAGTGAAAAATATATTTTTTTTCAAAATGTTTTGTCTTTTTGTGTTTATAGCGCAAAAAGTAAAAGCCGCAGAGGTGATCAAATACCACCAAAAAAAGCTCCATTTGTGTGAAAAAAAAGGCCAGAAATTTAGTTTGGGTACAACATTAAATGACCGCGCAATTAACAGTTGAAATAGCGCAGTGTCGAACAGCAAAAAATGGCCTGGTCATGAAGGGGGGTAAATCCTTAGAGGGGCAAGTGGTTAAAACCCAACTCCAGCAAGAACAAAACTATACCTTGTGGTGGGAACGTGCAGCACTGCAAGGGTTAAAGTGGAACTAAAGGCAAAACTTTTGGAGATGGATTAGTACACTTGTCAGTTTTTCTTTGCTGTGCACCCGTCAGGGAGATTCACCCTCTCTCTATTTATCCTGTTTACCATTATCATTGAAAGTGAAAATAAAAGAAAATTCCAAATTTTGTGCTGTCCCCAGAAAAGTAATGGAGGGAAAATCTTCCAATGGGGACACTAGTTTGGGTGAATAGGGGGACCACTAGGGATTCCCTTCAAGGAGAAGTACAGCCAAAGCTGTACTTGTACTGTTGATCACAGGAGGGCAGTTCGCTCTGCACTCCTGTGTACCACTTTCAGCTGACAACGGGCTAAAGTCTGCTGTGGGCTGATGTCACTCAGCCAGTCCAGGCTGGGGAAAGATCACCACTTTAAAGTTGGGATCCACTCCAGTCTTAAGCGGCACCTGGCCCAGCCTGTCAGCGAGCCTGAGCCAGCCCCTCACTCCCCCTCCATAGCCCAGCGCTCCAGGGAGTGCGGTGAGAGAGCAGAGAGTGGTGATTGACAGTCACTGCTCTCTGCTGACAGCAGTGGTGAGAACTCAGTCATGTGATTGCTGACTTCTCACACTAACCCCTGGTTCACATATATGCGGCCGTGCGGGCCGTGTTTGGCGCAGGCACAAGAGCCCACTCATTTGAATGGACTCCCGTGCCCTGTAGGGAAGAAGTCCCTGCACTTCTGAAAACGCAGCGCGCATGGGAACCTCGGTTCCCAGTACGGTTGCGTTTTCCAGTGTTGGCGGCGTGCCATTCCTCTGTGTGGGTGGTGCAGCTGCACGAATTTTCGTGCGGATCCGCACATATGTGAACCTAGCCTTAGAGCCAACAGGGGGACCGATCCTGCATCCACCTAAGAAAGTATGATTTGGGTGGAAAAAAAACCCAACATACAGTAATACCTCGGTTTACGAATTTAACTCGTTCTGCAGGACATTTCGTATATCGAAAAATTTGTAAACCGAAACGCTGTTTCCCATAGGAAAGCACTGAAAACCAATTAATCCGTTCTGAAGGTCATAAAAACAGTAAATGCTACTAAAATGTCGCATGAGTTATTTTATTAATTCATGCGGTATTTTAGTAGTGACAACCATGTGTTAATGTTTCAGCCGTCAACGGGGTTCCCCATTCTCATTCACATGGGGGGGGGGCCGGGATCTGGGGGCCCCCTTGTTAAAGGGGGCTTCTAGATTCCGATAAGCCCCCTGCCTGCAGACCCCCCACAACCACCAGCCAGAGTTGTGGGGAAGAGGCCCTTGTTCCCATCAACATGAGGACAAGGTGCTTTGGGGGGGGGCCTGCACCAAAGCACACCCCCATGTGGAGGGCATGTGGTCTGGTATGGTTCAGAAGGGGAGGGTGCTCACTCGTCCCCCCCTCTTTCCTGACATGCTGGGCTGCAGAGTTGTGGGGAAGAGGCCCTTGTTCCCATCAACATGGGGACAAGGTGCTTTGGGGGGGGGGGGGGGGGCCTGCACCAAAGCACACCCCCACGTGGAGGGCATGTGGTTCCCCCCCCCCCCCTTTCCTGACATGCCGGGCTGCATTCTCAGATAATGGTCTGGTACGGATTTTGGGGGGGGAACCCCCATGCCATTTTTTAAAAAAAAAATTGGCGTGGGAGTTCCCCTTAAAATCCTTACCAGACCCGAAGGGCTTGGTATGGATGGGAGGGGGGGGGACCCCATGCAGTTTTTTAAATAATTTTTTTAATTACCGGCAATTCTTTTACATCAGCTGTCAGGTGCCAGTTTTTAAATGTAATTACCGCTTTTGTTTTCCTCACTATACAGTAGTTCAGAAATTCAGCTGTCACTTTCCCCTCCAGCTAACAGAAAGTTTCTTTTAGTTTATTACCCCAAGTTAAAAGAAACAATGTTTCCTTTCTGTTTCTTAAAAGATACAAAGTTTCCGTTAACTTCGGGTAAAATGACAGCGAATGCTGTGAGCTATAGTGAAGAAAAAAAAAAAGCCGGCAATTGCATTTCAAAATCAGCACCGACATACACTTCGTATTGTGAAAACAATTCATAAACCGATGTATTATTTTCAATGGAT
>NW_028317873.1:1632500-1707500 GCF_062004578.1 Staurois parvus | reverse complement strand
CTCAGAAACAGTGCTTATGCAACCAAATATTCATGAAGTCATTCAAAGGAAAGCAAAATCTTCAAACATTTCTCAGTTTATATAGTGAATGTTTGAGTTTGTAAAGAAGAATACAAACACTGCTATTTTTTTGAACCGTCTAATATTCAAATTTGTGTTGTTCCTCTAAAAAAATTGAAGAAAAGTGATCTATTTTTCTTCATGTTTTGATCTGGAATAGAATGTGTACTGTTCCCAATGCATTTGTGTGTATGGAAATAAAAGCTATTAGAAGGATTTTGAGCTTTATTCACTTTTTTCAACACACTGCTATTATTTTGAACACAACTGTATATTCTCACAGTTGCAGAAGATGGGCTTCCACAACAAATTTCTGCCTGGTGTACATGCTTTGTATGCCTCCCCTCAAACAAGAATTAGACTTCCAGGCTGCAATTCTGAATTTTTTATGCTCGTCAGGGGCACCCGTCAGGGATGTCCACTGTCACCTTTACTATTTTCGCTAATTTTGGAACCCTTGGCGATTGCTATTAGAACAAAACCAAATATCTCGGGGTATCCCCTTTTGGTATCGCAGTTTAAGTTATGTATGTATGCAGACGATGTCATGCTTTTCCTTACTAACCCATTAGTATCACTGCCGAACTTATGCACTTTATTGAATACGTTTGCATCCATATCGGGCCTCACTGTAAATGTTACCAAATCAGTTGCCATGCCTATTAATGTAACTGGTTCCCTGGGCGAATCTCTCCTCAGCTCCTTCCCATTTCATTGGGCCACAGATCGGATCTCCTATCTGGGTGTATATCTTACTCCCAGCTATTCCAGATTATTTGCAGTTAATTAACCACCATGTGTGCCACGCCTCTCTACTTCATTAAAGATCTGGCATGGGTACCCTATCTCATTTTTAGGCAGAGTCACGGCAGTGAAGATGAATGTTTTGCCGAAATTATTGTACTTGTTTCCCAATCTTGGTCTTGAAAACTTTTCTAGATCGTTTTCAATGTGTGATTAATAATTTCATTTGGCATAACAAACGTTCTCGTTTCACTTCATCAATCCTTTACCTGTCACAAAAGATGGGATGCCTAGGTCTTCCCAATTTCTGGCTCTATTACCTGTCAGCCTGCTTCGCACAACTATTGCAATGGGGGACTATTAACTCCCAAGTCCCTTGGATCAGATTTGAATCTCAATCTATACGTCCGTTCTATTTACCGGGTATTTTATGGACAAAAATTCCCCCTTGCATGTTGATATCCCATAATTCTATTATTGCCCACTCATTGATGCTTTGGTCCCGTTATAAATTTATATTAAATCTTCTTCTGTCTCACCGGGTTCATTATTTTTTGGGGACCCGAGATTCATCACAGAATTCTTGTCTCCACAGGCGTTTCGTTGGTGGTATGATTATTCTTTTATCAGATTATTTGATTTTCAAAGAGGAAGGTCTTATGTCACTTTTGAGACACTTTCTGATAATCAGCTCCGAGAAGACTATCATTACAGGAAAATCAGACATTCTTTCATACACATTTTGATGTGACACCTTTGTCCCCGATTACTTTTTTCGAACATACTAGCCGTGACTCTCCTAGGGGCAGGGGTCTTATTTCGGATTTGTATCGTTTTTTTTGGTAACTATCTATTCCTCACTCCCCCTTATATAGACAGAAATGGGAGGCGGATAGTGGTGTTACTTTTTCTGAAGAGGATTGAGACTCCATGGTGGATAGTATACGTAAAAGCTCTATTTCTCTTTCTGTTCGGGAGACGGCCCTCAAAGTACTAACCCGCTGGTATTATACATCTTCTAGGCTTAGTGTCATGTTCCCGGGGATGTCCCACCTGTGTTTCCGGGGTTGTGGCCTAGCTGATACCTTGGTGCATGCATTTTGGGCTTGCCCAAACCTTTCGTTGGTGTGGTGCTGGGTCTACGAAGTGGCCTCTGCTGTGGCAAATGCCCCAGTGCATCTGTCTATGCAGTCTTGCCTGTTGGGAGCTCGCATTGCGGGAATACGGATGTGGGCTATGAGGCTAATCCATACCATCTGTGTTTGTCCTGTGGGACATTGTCCTGCACTGGCGGTCGCCCATGATGACATTGCCCTAGGTTTTGCGGAGAGTTGATACAGTGATGCTCATGGAGAGAATTCATTACATGTTACTGGATAGGATGCAGTTATTCGCCAGAAAGTGGGAGGTTTGGGAGCTCAATTCTTTTAGGACCCATGGGTGTATGCCATCTGGTCAGGTGCGTTATTCACATTTATTCTGTCTAAATATTTCTAGACCATATAGTTTTGAGCCATTGTGCATTATTCCCCATGCTCCTTTGTATACAGAACTGAAAAGTTATTTAATAAATTCACCTTCTTTGTCCCCAGTCACCCACTTATTTTTTAAAGGGCTTACATGCTCAGACCTGATCTTTTTATTAATATTTTTGTGGGTTTGTCCTGCTATCGTTTGCAAGTTGTAGTTTGTTTTGAAGTTTTGTGGCCCTGATTTCCTTTTTACAAATTCTGTTATAATCCTTGTAACAATTAAAGGATGGTGTTCCTTTATTTTTATATATTTTTTATGCTCTTTTCTTACGGTTTTTTTTTCCTTTTAAAAAGTTATTTATTTCCTCTAGTTTTTATATATAGGCTTACTCTTAAGCAAGTACATACTGGGCATATGGTCTTGATTTATTGCAGGAATTGAGGTGGCGCAATCTAAGATTGTTTGTATGTGTCGTGTACAGTAGTAATAAGGATCTCTTTGTAAAGATTGAAGCGGATACATGTTTAAAATTAGCTGTGATTTTGTAACCCTATAGTATGGTCTACATCATGGCAATTCTAAACATTCTGTACATCCCATGATTGTGAGACATAGGTTTTAAGTGGCTTATTAGAGTGTCTTAGGGAAGTTAATGTCATGACCGTGTATAAAAAAAAGTTAAAACTCCGCTTTCACTTTCCTAAAACACAGACTAAGTAAACCAATAAGCTAAGCACCTGCAGCTTCATTAGGAACCAGTGACAGCAGAAATCGGTCATACACAGAAGTGGTAAAAACACCACATTATATATGATTTTGTGCTCCCAATGAACAGTGGGCCAAATGTTTGGGCATATGTGCAGATAGTCAAAGTTCAGTCCAAACCCATGGCTGGCAGGTTTGTTGGAAGACTTTTGAGTAAAGGGCCCACTCTCTAGCCAGGCTTCTTTGACAGATTTAGTCTTGCTTGCCAATTTTCTGCCCCTGGTATGTGCACTGTGGACATGCAACTCTCTGCCCAAGTCAAGATGTGATACATTTCCTATTAACTCATCCCCCCCACAATGGTTTATACATGTCCTCTCATGTGCTTTTAAGTGTACGTCCAGAAAATACCCCCAACAAAGCAAATCACATCTGATATGGTCATAATTCCAGCACATTGATGGGAAACAACTTTTATAGGATCCAAGAACCGTGAGTGGATTAGAGACCCAGTGTTCAGCATTGGCGTCTTTCTGATTTTCCAGTGACTAGGAAAAAAAAATGCCTTTAGGGCTTGCAACAGACAAGAGCAGAACCATTCAACTAGAGATTACTTCTCTTGATCTCCAGAGACAGGAGACTTATTCCTCTGCACTGGGATCTTGTGCTGCAACATCTTGGTGTGGTGTTGATCATAAGGAATCTTCTTAAAAAAGCACGAGATCCCAAACTCACATTCAGTAATGAATGGATGGGCACCTGCAAGGCCGCAGTAAATGAACATGAAGTGTCCATAATTTAATGGGAAGAACATACTGGCATAGCTGGTGTCCAAGTGACAGAACCAGAAAGACGTTTCTTAAAGTAAAAATCCATCCAAAGTCCTCCAAATGGTGACAAGTAGGTTGGATTCCAGTTCTGAGTAAGACTCTGCATGCAATAGGTGGTCATCCAGGTACTTCATGCTCAGTATTGGGCTCAATTTCAAGGTGGCCAACACTGGCTGAGACTAGGCTAAATAGCATGGCTGCAAACTGACAATGCTCCTCTCCTACTGAGAAGTAGAAAAACAAATGTGCACATGGAGAGGTTTATCCTTGATTTCCATTAGTTCCAGAACGTCTTCCTAATGTAAGGTTGCCACCACTGAATAGTTAAACATTTTTTGTCAATTTGCATGTTCAAAATAGTCTTTCTTGAGATCCAAGACAAAATTGTACTCTACCTTTCTTGGACACCATAGAGAGGTTTGGGCAGAAACCTTTGAACCTCTCCACTGCCAAAATGGAAATTACAACCCTTGTGCCAGGAGTCCTTCAATGGGCAGATGAAAATCCAATAAAAAATACTGAAGAAAAAGGAGCAGGTTGGAGGGGAAAAAAAAAAAGCCATTGTTGGTGTTACTGTATGTAAAACTTGATCCTATAGCCTGAGTCTGCCACAAATTCACAATCCCATTTGTCATATATATAGGATAACCAATATTCTGCGATTGCTAGAAGCTGTCCTTCCACCTTGAGCTGAACAGGTGGGAGAAAAGCTTTAAAAAAAAAAAAAAAAAAAAAAAAAAACCATCCTCTGTAAGTGATAGATTTGTAAGAGCCTAGCCTAACCTACAGATGACCATAGCAGACCAAAGGAAAATACTCCATAGCTTAGTGAATGAGAAAGCTCTGCTCACGTCCATCAACCAATCATGTGCAAGCAAAAAAAAAAAAAACAATACAAAAATGCTGTTTTTTGCCTTGGATATTATTTTATTAGTGAAACTTAACCACATGCTCTTGCAGTGGGCAAGAGCTTTGCCTACTCTATCTACTGGCTTCTATATTCTTGTCTGCAGGTTCTTTAAAAGGTGATCCCTCTACTTAAATAACCATAGCCTAGTTAATTGACTATATGATGTTACACTATGGATGGAGATGCCCACTATTCAGTAAATACTTCAACAGGTAACAACCTAAAAGTGCTGTGGCAAAATAAATGGCTCAATTGGTCACTTCCACTCTTTATAGATAAAATCGTAAACTAAGGTAGGAAACACTGTTTGTGGAATGCATTGGCGTTTGTGTCTCAAGGGATACAGATGCATTGGATGCCACAGCTGGAAAACCCTCAATCTTAATGGTATCTCTGGCCAACTTAAAGCAGAGGAAAAGTCTTAGGTCTGGTCATGTGATCCTGCAGCTACAGCTACCCTTTGTCAGTAGTCAGCTGTTGCAGGGTAGAGGAGGGAGCTCTGATAATACCTGGGCTAGGAGAACCTAATGGGGGACATCATGCACTTCCCCCTAGTGGAACAAATCCACAGAGTCTATACCTTGGACAGATATATCGTCCATCCAGGACGCAACCAGGTGATTTCACCTGCCTACTGTCACAATATACACACACACACAGTATGTTAAAATATATTTAAAAATATATGTTAAAATTACTTTTTTATATGATAAAAAAATCTGAACAACATATTTAAAAAAATATACTGGTATATTTTTAAAAATGTTTCATATATTTTGTAATATATAAAAAAATGCATTTTAACTTACACACGTGTGTGTGTGTGTGTGTTAAAATGCATTTTTTTATATATTACAAAATATATGAAAAATATTTTTAAAAATATACCGGTATATTTTTTTAAATATGATGTTCAGATTTTTTTATCATATAAAAAAGTAATTTTAACATATATATATATTTTCCACAATTGTAGCATTTCAAATATATATCAATATATTTGGGAAGGATATTATTTAAATATATTTCAAATATATTTTTCTTCTATGTGGGAGGGATGAGAATGACCCTGAAATACCTGAGGCTGGAGGGGATGCTGCTGGTGATGGCTTACAAGCATTATAAGATGGATCCCCAACAGTCCTCTGCACATCCACACTACAAGTGGGGCAAAGGAAGAAATTCCTGTCCTGAAGACACTCCACAGAGTTCTGACATCCCTCTCCAAATTGCTGTACCCAACAGCTACTGGCCTAGCCTGCAACAGACTGGTGTGATGGACCAAAACCGATGCAGTCCCCCATCCTGCAAGTTATCTTTTTGGCTATAGTTCACGACAAAATCTACAATAGACCCAAACTTCTGGATCTAGTTCTAAAGAAGCGGACAACCTGAGAAATATGTAGACATTTAAAGATTAAGCATTTGACATGTTTTTTTATTGTACTTTTTAAATGATTTGGCGATATACTGATGATGTAATAAGTGTTTTTTTTTTTATAGTTACCTAGTGGTTATTCTTGACAGCCCCTCCCCGCCCCTTTTTCTACTTCTCCTTTATTGGAAATTTCTATGTCCTAACTCCTAGATTCTACACTAATTACCGAGCTTGCACCACAACGCGTGTGTGTATGTTTCGGAGGGGACGGGGTACGGCCTCTAACAGGGGCCACCCATGGGCTATTTTTTAGTACCTAGTATCCTACTGCTGCAGGTACCAATATACCCAGTAGGTGGATCTAAAAAAGAGTTGGGTCTTCCTACTCATAAAAGAAACCGGTTTTCTACTTTACTTGAGCTACTATCCCCTGACAACCATCATAAAGATTGATATAACAAACCATACAGAGGATACATACATTTTTTTCATACCCACACATGAGGTTCGTGTTTTAGATCGATGAAGTTTACTGATATTAGAAGAGATGAGGTTTTCCAGGTTTGATGCATATTGAACTACTAAATTATTTGACCTATTCATTTGAAAAACATTTCCTGCTGTATATCCAGAGCAGGAAATAAGGGAAAACTGGCCAAAAGAACACACAGCATAAAAACAAAAAAAAAAAACCCTGATGGTTTAATTCAGTCTTCACCTAAAGTATATATAGCCAACCCCCCCTCCCCCCGATTAGGAATGGATATTCCTGGGATAATGTAAAGAGTTAAGATTGTTAAAAAAGGGCAATTTAAATATAACTTACAAAACACTCCCAATATCTTTATTTAACTTTATGTCATAATAATGCCACATTATGTAAAAATACAAACATATCTTGTTGTTTTAACCTTTTTCCACAAATCGAATACAAAATGGGTATAATAGAAATCAAGTGCATAATGATATCCTTCTTAGACAAAGTTACTTTTTTTAATCCTCTAAAACATAGTTTGGATTAACTACCAATATGCGATTCTCTTCTGAAGCCTTTTCTTTGTCATCTACGGACTTCAAATCAGTCTTGTTTAGTTCTATGAGAATATGATCCTTAAAAAGGAAAACAAATATGGGTTTTACTATTACCAGCAGCCCAAATACAAAACAAAAATCACCACATACACCGTACATCTCTGCAACACATGCACATTTATCTGATTAATCCTTTTAACCATTTCAATACCGGGCAATTTTACACCTTCCTGCCCAGGCCAGTTTTCAGGTTTCAGCGCTCTCACACTTTGAATGACAATTGCGCTGTCATACAACATTGTACCCAAACTAAAATTTTATCATTTTCTTCACACAACTAGAGCTTTCTTTTGGTGGTATTTAATCACCGCTGGGGTTTTTATTTTTTGCTAAATTAACAAAAAAAAGACTAAAAATTTTGAAAACACACGTTTTTCTTTGTTTCTGTTATAAAAGTTTGCAAACAAATAATTGTTCTTCATAAATTTAGGCCGAGATGTATTCTGCTACATGTCTTTGGTGAAAATAACCCAAATTAGGATGTATTATTTAGTTTGTAGGAAAGTTATAGAGTTCACAAACTATGGTATAGATCTGAATATTGATCAATCGAGAAGTACTGACAGCCAATCTAATTTCTTGAGGTCCAAGAATGTCAGAACAGTACAGATATCCCCCAAATGACCCCTTTTTGCAGAGTAGACAGTCCGACGTACTTCATAAGAGGCATGGCGAGTTTTTTGAAGTTGTATTTTTTTTGTCATAATTTTTCGGAAAATTAAAAAAATTAGTTTCACTATTTTTTTTTGCATATTGTCACCAGTGCAGTACAGCGTCATCATATAACTGGCATGGCAGTGAACAGGGACACTGACTGGTGACAGTATGAAAAAAATATATATTTTTTTAAATTTCTTTTATTATTTTTTATTTCATTTTTTTTCTTTTTTTTTAAGATTTTTTTTTCATATTTCACTACGACCAAAGTAGTACAATGTTACCATAGTAACATTGTACTACTTTTAGGAAATGATTAAGTATTTTTTTTTTTTTACACAATTTGCTTATAGCAAAGAATTACTTTGCTATAAGCAAGCATTTACCTGAATGACATCGATTCAGTCAGGGTTTTTTTTTTTTTTTGTGCTTAGCTGTGATTTGGCCACAGCTAATCACATGACATGTGCATGTGATCGCTGTGATCATTCACAGCTAGACACTAGTATACAATGGATGACATGAATGAAGCCATCCATTGTATACAACTGTCATGTGACCTGCTGTGATTGGTCACATGGTATCGGCAATGGGGGCCGATACTCAGATCTGTCATCGGCCGTGTCCGAGGTACACGGCCGGTGACAGATTGCGCAGCTGCGCGGCTCTGCGGGAGCACAATCTGCGCATGTGCGGGAGGACGCCATATGGCGTCCACATGAAACGCTGATGACATTTGCCGGCCGCCATTCGGCCATAGGGCGGGTGGCAAATGGTTAAAGACTCTGCAAGCACAGAAAAATACTTGTTCATCTCCCAGAAATGCATTTAGCTTTTAAACCCTGTTGTGGGCTAACAGTATTTTTGTGGACTGAATGGTGTCAGCCTGCACAGTGTATTTTGATAAAATACTGAAACACTCCCCCGCTCTGATCTCTACAACATAAAGACCAATCAGTCTGTAGTCCAAAATATAAGATAGGAAAGCCCCTTGAGATAAGGCACAAGGGCACAGAACTGTTCTGAATTTCTGACAAGGTCAACTTTTATCAGATATAACAAAAATGCATCCAATGGTATATTTAATAGGCCAAATAGGAAATTTATTGTTGAGGTTGACATACTATTTTAACCAAAGCAAAGGACACAAAATAAGGAGATATATATATATATAACAAATCAAACATGGCAATAATGTGGCCCAGTTGTGCAATTATCAAACTGAAGAGAGCAATGGGAAACTGCAACTAACTGAAAGGTGCATGAGGCAAGCACAGTCCTGCCAGTAATGTTTTTGCAATTCCACTGCGGCAGAGTTCTCTTATGGCTGTTGATTTGTCCAGCAAAAGAGATCTGTCACAGTTCAACTTCCCTTTCAGTTTTGGATTTTCCTGCTCACTCCTACAGCACTTTCCTCATTCTTCAAAATATAAACCAAAAAATTATAAGTGGTACAGTGTGGACCAGGGGTGGACTGAAAACTCATGGGGCCCCCGGGCAATAGGGGATCATGGGGCCCCTGTGTCCTTGCCCAAACTCAAAAAAGCCTATGAAAAAAGGTACCAGAAGCATCTCATGGGGCCCCCTACTGACCCCAGGCCCTCGGGCAGTGCCCAAGTTTCCAAATGGTCAGTCCGCCCCTGGTGTGGACTCTCTTATAATGGTGATGTCAGGTGCATAGACATTGAAATTGCTAATAGAAAATTGCAGCCCAATCAGGACAAACATGCTGAAAAACTTTAGGAATTAAACATGTTTAAATATTTAACAGCATAGACTTAAGCTGACAGCAATTTCACAAGCAGTGTGTTAAGTGGTCATGATAGAGGTACATTTATAAAATTTCAGAGCAAGAATGCCAACTGTCCCACATTTCTAGGATTGCCCCAGATATTACAGAATAGCCCCTACACAAAGTCCTTTAAGACCCAAGGCAAAGATGCAAAGTTTCTCTACCAATACCCTCTCCATAGTAGGATCAAGGAGTATTCAAGCCAGCTAGTTAGGCCAGTACTGCTGCAGGGTAGGTTAAAAAGTTGCAACTAAGGGATCATATTGCAAGAGACTAAATTCACAAAGCTAAAACACCAATATAAGAAACTTTATTTTCAAAAAAGGGACAATTATGCATCCAATGAGGTATGGCATGCCCCCAGCTTAGAGTTTAATGTGGTCTGTTGCTGTTAGCATTGTCCATTATGAGCTTTACTTAGTGCCCAAACACTTGTCTCACATTAATGTAGAACAATGCTTAGCAGAGCCTTCATAAAATTACAGGTTTTTTTTTTAAAGAAAAAAAGTCAGGCCTAAGTGAGGAGAAAAAAATATGCACATGGGAGGTCAGGTGTGTCCAGGGGCGGACTGACTATTTGAGCACTCGGGCACTGCCCGGGCTCAGTAGGGGGCCCCATGAGATGCCCCTGGTACCTTTCATTGGCTTTTTCATAGGCTTTGGGCAAGGATACAGGGGCCCCATGATCCCCTATTGCCCGGGGACCCCATGAGTTGTCAGTCCGCCCCTGGGTGTGTCCCTAGGGTTGGTATCACCCGGTGCGATAACACTTGGTGACACCACCTCCGAGGATCCCCGCAGAATGGATCGGATCTGCGGATTGAGCATAATGGATCAGAGTCTGATCCATTATGCTCCCCAATTCGCAGATCTGATCCATCCTGTGGGGATTGTTGGCATGCAACCTATCTGGGGTGACACCGGACCTGCTCCACGAAAAGGTAAGTTGTAAAGCAAGCCAACAATCCCCGCAGGATGGATGGGATCTGCAGATTGGGGAGCATAATGGATCAGACTCCGATCCATTATGCTTCCCATGGATCGGACTCTGATCCATTATGCTCAATCCGCAGATCCAATCCATCCTGCGGGGGTCATTGGCTTACTTTACAAATTACCTTTTTGTGGAGCGGGTCTGGTGTCACCCTGTGCGGAAGGTGTTACCTGGTGTGGCACGCACCCCCAGCACCTGCCTAGAGACGCCCCTGTGGGAGGTAGTAGGTTTTGTTTTTTGTTTTTTTGTTTTTTTAAATGTAAATGCCTGCTACCTTAGATATGAAGTTCTATGCCTCAACACCACTGACTTTGTTTTCAAGATAAGGATGCCTGCTGGGCTTTCATTTATATAGCAAAAAAAATAAAAAATCCCAGAGGTGAATAAATACCACCAAAATAAAGTTTTATCTGTCTCAAAAAATGCTAAAAAATGAATATGGGTACAGTCTTGCATGACCGCGCAATTGTCATTCAAAGTGTGATAGCGCCGAAAGCTGAAAACTGGCCTGGACTGGAAGGGGGTGAAAGTGTCCGGACTGGAAGGGGGTGAAAGTGTCCGGACTGGAAGTGGTTAAGCACCAGGGGCAGAAGCAGATGGAACAGAAACAGATTAGGCTAAAGCTTGGCTTTAAAACATTCCCACTACAACAATGTGTTTTAGAATTGAAAAGTGTCAGTACTTACATAATGAATTAATCTATGAATTACTTTTTCAATCAGATTTTTTCTATTAATCAGTTCGGATTCAGTCTCGATGTCACTTTCAATTTCTTTAAGATACCAGTTCACCAGGTCACTCTTCGTAAATTGACAGTCTTCAGCTAAAAACAAAATAAATTAAATCAATCAATAAAAAAAAATACAGCAAAGTTAGGAGTAAACATTTATACCAGATGATGTCCATTAAAGTGATGGTATACCCTTGAAGTGACTGGCCTACGGTGATACAGATGTGAAGCAAATCCTCCTACATGTGTACCTGCCATCTTCTCTTCTCTATATCTGTTCAAAGCCCAGCATTTTTTGAGCTTTCAGAAAGCAGGGGGCATAGAGCTAAACAGAAATGACACTTTGTGCTCCTAATTGAAACGGGTACACATTAGAGAGGGATATGCTTTGTTCATATTTCATGTCTAAGGTTTACATCCACTTTAAGTTAAACTTTTAAATTATGTTATTACTACATTGGAATGGAAAAAACTCAAGGGACCATCTTTTGTATATGTTTTCCCCAAGAAAAAAAAAATGCTTGATAGCCCACAATATTTGACAGGATTCTTAGCTTGTTATTTAAATAAAAGGGAGTAAATTAGGCTAAACGACTGCCTGTCAATGTTTTTAGTTCAAGGTCTGTTGTACCTTTTTAAAGATACTGCTAGAGATGTTTTTATCACATGCAGGCAGATTTTAGGATGTAGTATGTAAACTACCTGCGCTACTCACAATAAAGCGAAATATAAAGATTTTAGGCAATCCACATTCAATAGGGTTTGAACATTTTTTTTATTGTATATAGTAATGCAATGTGTGTAATTTTTGCAATATATTAAAAACGTAATTGTACATACGACTAGATGTCAGTCACTTTTAAAACTGACAGAAAACTTTTCCTTCCAGACCAGTGCAGCAGCAAGGGAAGTCGACTTAAAAGGTAAATAATGAGGGTCATGCAGCCTCTAAATAGATCATGGGCAGGGGCGGACTGACAACTCATGGGGCCACCGGGCAATAGGGGTTCATGGAGCCCCTGTGTCCTTGCCCACACTCAAAAAAGCCTATAAAAAAGGTACTAGGGGCATTTCATGGGGCCCCCTACTGACCCTGGGCCCTTGGGCAGTGCCCAAGTGCTCGAATGGTCAGTCCGCCCCTGATCATGGGTACAATGCACAGGCTCATGCAGACCCCTCCAGCAACTTGTCTAACTCTTTCAGTTAGAGAGCTGGAGGAAGCATCAAAGGACTATGGGAAGAGTGATCACTGCGCTTGTGTTCCACTGATAATTACCAGTTTGTCTAGCACAATGAAGATGGGGTTGGTAGTTCATCCCTGCCTGCACAGCTGGGCAAAATTCAAAAGTTACAGCTGTTGCTAAGGGACGGTTTTGGGGTGTGGGGGGGTTCCACATGTAAACAGGTTACATGTGTAAATTTTACACCCCAAATATAAATGTAACATGGTCCAATCGTTGGCAAACTCATGCAGGCTCCACCTCCACAACATCTCCAAAATACGTTTGTTCCTAACCCCAGACACTACTAAACAACTCGTTCACTCCCTTATTATCTCACGTCTGGACTACTGCAACTCCCTTCTCACCAGCCTACCTCATCGCAGACTCTCTCCGCTTCAGTCTATCCTGAACTCAGCAGCCGGACTCATCCACCTTACCAACCGCTCCGCTTCTGCCACCCCCCTCTGTCATTCCCTCCACTGGCTCCCGATTGCTCAACGCATTAAATTCAAACTACTAACACGGACATACAAAGCCATTCATCACGCCGCCCTAAACAACCTCACCGACCTGATACCCAAATACCACCAAACCCGTAATCTTCGCTCCTCACAAGACCTCCTACTCTCTAGCTCCCTGGTCTCCTCCTCCCATGCCCGACTGCAGGACTTCTCCAGGACTTCCCCCATCCTCTGCAACTCACTACCCCAATCCATCAGACTGTCATCTACCCTCCTCACCTTTAGGCGCACCCTAAAAACCCATCTCTTCAGGGAAGCCTACCCCACCCTCACCTAACAGCCGATCTCCTCCACTCCTCCTACCACTCCATCCCCCACAGCCACTTCCTCCTGTACCACTTTCCCCTCCCTCCTAGATTGTAAGCTCGAAGGAGCAGGGCCCTCAAACCCCTCGTGTATTGTCTCATGTTCTGTCCCCCACTATAATGTACAGTGCTGAGCAAACCTTTTAGCACTATATAAATACTGTATAATAATAATAATAAAAGGTGGAGTTAGCCTTTAAATCCAGCTGCTGAACAGGATGGCAGTAGAGCACCTAAAAGCAGAGAAAAGGTTAACTGGGGAGTAGAAGAGGAATTTCATATACAGAATGCAAACTCTGCCAACACCTCCAGCACTCCGTAAAAAGGCTATCCATTTTTGAAAAGCATTTAAGTGATGCTAGAGTTGCTGTGACAAACAGGGCTGCTGAATTCACATGAGAAGGTTCAGCAGCTGCACTGCCAAATGTGGTACTTGGGGGCACAAGTAGGAACAGTACTTTTATCTGAATCCAGGGGCGGACTGACAACTCATGGGGCCCCCGGGCAATAAGGGATCATGGGGCCCCTGTGTCCTTGCCCAAACTCAAAAAAGCCTATGAAAAAGGTACCAGGGGCATCTAATGGGGCCCCCTACTGACCCTGGGCCCTCGGGCAGTGCCTGAGTTTCCAAATGGTCAGTCTGCCCGTCTGAATCACATTATTTTAACATTGTGTGGATTATACTACTACTTTGGTGAAGATTGCTGAGGACTTTTTTTTTTACTACAAGCAGATGTATTGCTACAGTGTTAAACACACAGCATGATGCAGCTGGAATCTCCTGGGGACAGAAGTACACATGGTCAGATGGTATGTCAACATGTTTGAAAATATGATCTACTAAATTATTTATCATCGCTACTACTTTTGAACATTTTAGATTTTGAAAATGATGCTTTTTATGTGGGGGAAGGGCTTGAAGGGGTACACATGCAAAGCTTACATTCTTCCATCTTCTGCATGTAGTAGACAAGTAAATTGGAAATCTGCTTATATTCTGAAAAAGACATTTTTAATGTAGCATTTGAAGCAGGTTTTTCTTTTGGTTCTTCATCTTGGTCTGTCTCCATAGCTTCCTTGCTATTGACATCTAGGTTTTCATTTTCAGCTGAAATAGAAACAGTAAACAAAGATGACACAAATCTTTGAGAAGAATAAACTTTTCTTTGCATTCTTCTAATCAAACATGAAAGCCTCCCTAATGTGTGTATGTAATTCTAAGCTACATTTTACTCATTTACCAATTCAGCAGTGTAAAATTACATTTAGAAATTAGGTGTGAGAATTTTTGGTCATTGCCAACACAAAGAGAACATACAATTTGCGGCAATACACATAGCAAAATTTCATAAATATATCAGGAATAGCTCAGCTATAAAGTAAAACTACACAAGTTAACAGCACTTGCCACGTGTTACATAGTTAGTTTGGCTGAAAAAAGACAAAGTCCCTCCAGTTCAACTATTAAATAAGGAAAAGGAAAAAAAAAAAAAGAAGGTAGAATAATCCTACACCCACAGTTGATCCAGAGGAAAGCAAAAAAACAAAAACAACAGCAAAGCCTGATCCAATATGCTCCCGAGAGGCAATTGGATATTCCCTGGATCAACTTTACTTATAAATGTTAGTATCCAGTTATATTCTGTGTATCCAATAAATAATCCAGGCCTTTTTTAAAGCAATCCAGTGAGCTGGCCAGAACCAACTCTTGAGGGAGTCTATTCCTAATTTTCACAGCTCTTTTTGTGAAGAAACCTTTCCGTGTTTGGAGATTAAATTTATTTCCCTCCAGACTTAAAGAGTGCCCCCTTGTCCTCTGTGATGACCTCAGGGTGAATAGCTCTACACCAAGTTCACTATATGAACCACTAATGTATTTATACATGGAGATCATATCCCCCCTTTTGTATTATACATATTGATCATATCCCCCCTTAATCTCCTCTTCTCAAGAGAGAATAAATTCAGTTCCTTTAATCTTTCCTCATAGCGGAGCTCCTCCATGCCTCTTATCAGTTTGGTTGCCCTTCTCTGCACTTCCTCCAGTTCCCCAATGTTCTTTTTTTGTGTTGGTCGCCCTTAAGCTTGTAGTAATTACTTTATGTCACAAAAATGTACTATTCGGATGAATTATAAAGCACTCAGTATGAATGATGAGCATCACAGTATCCCAGCTGTCCCAAGAAAACAACAGGAGGCAGTAGGGTTATCTTTCAGAAAAATTGAAGGACCTGAGTAAGACACAATAAAGATTAGATATGGTCATTAATACTTGTGTATAGCATCCAACCATTATTTGGCAGCTTCATCAGGGGAAGTAAACTGCACTTGTTGTACCCTCAGCTTGGCCAGAAAAAGCATACTATATTTCAAGCCTTTCACACAAAGTTAATCTCAGATGGTATCATAGAACTTCCTCTGGCACTTTGTCTCCACCGAGTAGTCTGGGAAAAAAAGGAGTTTGTTATTCTCATACTTCAGATCACCTTTTTTGCAGGGTTCCCAAAAAACCAGGTCCTGGTCCTGAAAATTGAGGAGATTGAAAATGAAGGCGAGAGTTAGTGCCTCTGGGTCTCTGACTGCCAGGAGGCAATGGACATGCTCTTCAGTGAAAGTTACTAGATCAGATCCTTACGAGCCCTCAGGGAGTCCAAGAATCCTAAGATTATTGTGCCAGTTACAGTTTTCAGCACCTTCAGCGCAAGCCTCCAGACATCCAACTTTGATTTTCAGGGTATGGAGATCAGCAGTGTGTTCATACTGGCTGTTCTCCTGAGAGGGGAGCCACTGCTATTCATTGGCGATACGTTCCTGAAAGCCATCCAAGTCCTTTTGGAACAATCCTATATCCGATTGAAGGTGATTGATTTTAGTAGTTGAAGCCGTTTGGCAACTGGTTTTAGGGCAGAGAAGTTAAGGGACTCTATCTGGGTAGACATTCTATATCACCTTTTCTCGATACCCCAATATACTCAATGTCTAAATCATCCCAATCACATGAAATAAATTACAATTTTAAATAAAATAAATGTCCCACAACTGAAATTGTCCAACAGAAATTCCAAAAGTCTCTGTGTAAGTATTCCAAAATAACTTTCATCTACTCCAGGGTAGATTTTCCAAAATCGTCGTAAACCTCCAAAACAAAAAACTTTAGATAGTGTATTACCCTTAGACTACATTCAAATATGAATTGTGATACCGGTGTAACATGCAAACTCCTTAAACGTGCCCACTTCACACGTGAGATAAAGCAAAAAAAAAAAAAAAAATTATATCTCTCTATCTCTCTCTCTATCTCTCTCTCTATCTCTCTCTCTATCTCTCTCTCTATCTCTCTCTCTATCTCTCTCTCTCTATCTCTCTCTATCTCTCTCTATCTCTCTCTCTCTATCTCTCTCTATCTCTCTCTCTCTCTCTCTATCTCTCTCTATCTCTCTCTATCTCTCTCTATCTCTCTCTATCTCTCTCTATCTCTCTCTATATCTCTCTATATCTCTCTATATCTCTATATCTCTATAAAAATTCTAATAATCTTCCTCTCAGATTCTAATTATAGTGATTACAATATCCACAGCACAATAAAACGTGATCCCTCTTTTTTTTTTTTTGTTTGCTTTATCTCACGTGTGAAGTGTGCATGTTTAAGGAGTTTGCATGTTACACCGGTATCACGGTTCATATTTGAATGTAGTCTAAGGGTAATACACTAAAGTTTTTTGTTTTGGAGGTTCACGACGATTTTGGAAAGTCTACACTGGAGTACGTGCAAGTTGTTTTGGAATATTTACACAGAAACTTTTGGAATTTCTGTTGGACAATTTCAGTTGTGGGACATATATTTTATTTTATTTAAAATTGTAATTTATTTCATGTGATTGGGATGATTTAGACATTGAGTATATTGGGGTATCGAGAAAAGGTGATATAGAATTTAACATACTTTCAAGGGTGAAAGGTTTACTTTTCTTGTTTGGGATAGTTTTGAGAGATTTTTAGGAAGTGCACGGATTTATAGATATTGATCTGGGTAGACATGTTTGTGTTGCCAAGGCTGTCCTGCTCTCCCGCCAAGTCCTGTGCTGCTGCCGCATCAACCATGTGCCAGTGAGGGAGAGGAGTTGAGTGAGCGTAGTTACAGGTCCCCTGTAGCCCCGAAATGTCAGATAAATGAGACCAGGCAGACAAACCTCTTTACGATGTGTCCACTCCCCACACCATTTTGTAAACACCCTCTTGCAATAATTACTTAAATGTATTAGTTCTGATAATAAAACTAAAAGTAGCTGCTGAAATACCTGTTCGTCTATCACAACAAATCAGTAATTCCCACAGAAAAATCCTGTAATTCACTTTAAAACTACCCATTTTTGAAGAATATAAATATTTTTAAAGACACCTTGGCTTTCAAAGCAAAAACCTACACAGTCTTTAAACACTCACCTTCGCATGGAAGATTTACCTAAAGCTGGCCATACATGGTTATTCAGCAAAAAAAAAAAAAAACCAAAAACAAGCACACAACAAATTGTGTTTTCTGATGGCTGCTGCAGGAGGCATAGTCAGATTCACCCAAACAGTGGCTGCATCTGACTGGATGTGATGATGTCATACTCTCCGCCTCAACCAGAGGAAACTTGTGAATGGCTGCATTCATTCCTGGAACAAAATTAAGTCAGGCTGAGACAGTAAATTCCCATCCCACTGCTGAGGCTACATACAACTTGTACAATGCACACAGTGGGCACATCTTGTAGTGAAGGTAAACATTCTTTTGGAACAGCTTGGTCCAAACAAACTATTTAAAACTTAACTAAAAACTGGAGATCAGCTTTAAGCTCATCCCTACTGAAGACAGGTGTAGATCAACATTGGAAATTTTTTTTTAAGGGGCATGTCAAACCAACAGTTCCAGTATTCTGAATATTTCTAAACCTATACCTGTTCAGCAGTAGCTGGTCCTCGTGTATAGTGATTGTATTATTTCTGTCATACTGCACATGACAGTTTCCTGCTGCCAATGTTTGTTAAGGACTCAGAGGAGCTTGCATTGTTTGGCATCGTTAACCAGTGACATCACCAGCCCCATTTGCTTATATGGCCAGGAGTCCTATACCAGAAGCACTTAAAAGGAAAAGGATGCCTGAAGTTGCTGGATTATTCTTAAATGGATAAGTTCATCTTTGTCAATTAAAAAAAAAAAAAATGAATATGTACTTTTTTGGGGTGCAATCTCAGGCTGCTCATATGGGCAGGCAGGCAGTTACTGAAAGACAAAGCATCAATAAACCAGCTAGAGTGCTCATCAGCCCCAGCTAGATCATTGAGAACTACAAGCCGTCAGTCACAGTGGCTGATGGTAGTTGTAGTTCTCTCATTCACATTACTATGAGCGATGAGGCCAGTGGGCAGAGCCCTGCTCAGCCGTGTTTTTTAAAAATTGTGACAGTGGCTGTCACAGCAGGGGATTGGGGGGGGGGGGTGCAGGGCTACTGCAACAGTGACATGTTACACCCTGAATACAGATTTGACTTGAAAGGAAAGGTGAACCTATCTATAATAGGGGCAGATATATGCTCTCTCTTCTGTATCCACTTTTTTGGAAACTTGGGGGAAAAAAAACAAAAGAACTCATACTATATATAACGATGGTGAAAGTAAAACATTTCTAAAATGTAAAAAGCTTTTGATTTTTAGTTGTCTTTTCCTTAAAGGCCTTACCTTCCACGGTCTTTTCATCTTCAGCTTGATCGAAGCTGACATCTGGTGTATCCACACGGATAATTGATTTGTTTAGCAGTCTGAATGCTTCTTTTACATGTTTTGGTTGAACCTGAAATAATGAACATGCATGTTTGAGTAAAAATGCCCCACATTTATTGCAAATCCTTGTACAAACTTTCACAGGTGGTTATTTTTATAGTACCATTTAGTTTAACAAAGCTTTGAAAAAAAAAAAAAAAAAAAAAAAAACTTGTTAAAGGTTGGAAACCATAGAACTAAAGAATGTAGCTATAGTACCGTGAAATGTATAAAAGGGAGCTACTTGCAACATTACTTAGTACAGCTAGCAGGAGTTAGACCCTAGTAGTTAGTCAGGAGCTGGTTAGCAGCTCAGGTGTAATAGCCAGAGGAGTCAAATTGTGGTCAGGGCTGAGAGACTCTGCAGGCCAGCCCCTCTGGAATTCTCCCCTTCTCTGAAGCCTTCAGAGGAGGGCCTTTGAAGCAGTGGGTGGATCTGAGGAGTGGCTGGTTGCACCCCAGCCACTTCCCACAGGGACCACAGCCAATTCCCAACAGAAGGCTTGGCAAGGAGCTGGGACTCCCTTAAAAGTGAAAGAGCCTGCTCAGTAGCAGGAGCGTGGTGGTTGGAGAGCAAGAGAGAGGTGTAAGTAAATGTGAAACTGGAGGAGGAAGGCTGCCAGGAGGCTTAGTGAGATGGGGCCTGCCTGTGAGCCTGGAGCTGGAAAGGGGACTCACTAGCCCCCTGAGAGAGGACCGCCCGTATCGCAGGGAAGGAGCAGCCCAGCTGATAGGACTGGTAGCAGCAGCCAACCCACAAGCGGTACAGGAGAGGATCTCAGCGAGTACACCTGCACCCTCTGGATGGATAGGGAAGGAGCACTCTGGTGGGAAACCAGATTAGCCCCCTGTTAGTGACTGTTCACCATTTAAAAAGGGACAGGAGCCAGATCCCCTGCTCAGGAAGACAGCCTCCAGATTGCTGGGTGAAGAGGAGTTCATCTAGGGGTTGTACAACTAGGAGCTGCTGGCTAGCACTCCAACAGAGACTGTGTTGCTTCAAGAAGGAGAAGTGCTGAATAGTTCAGAAAGTTGTCTTCAGATTTCAGTTCCCTTGGGCATCCTATACCCCCTTACCCTATCCACATTCTAGTCCCCTCAATTAAATAAAACCAATGTTCCAGAACTGATTTCTTTCTCCAGATGAAAGCTTGTGCGGAGGATGCTGAATGACTGGCTGTGCAGGACTATAGGGGGACCCAAATTCATCAGCAATCCCCAAGGGGGTAGTGCTACATGTATACAGTGTTGTAACTATACTTTGACGTATCCTACATTCTACAGAAGAGCCAAAATTATTATGGCATACATATACAATGAATATACCGAAAAGCATTTAAGCACCAGTACTCCGGTCCCCCAGTACACTTCTAAATTCACGTATACAACATAGAATAGGGTGCTGTGAGCACCACACACAACTCTTACAGCCGAGTGTGGAATCTTACCACTCATGGAGGATGTCAACAGCTCATTTGAGCAGACCTCAGCTACTACCAGGAAGATAAACCACAAGGCATGCTGTAAGTCCTTTCTGTCTTGTTAGGTGTCATGAGATGTATACATTTGAAAAAAAGGGAAGAAATGCTTACTCCCTTTGGATGGGGAATGAAGCCATGATGCACAATTGTGGGTATCCTACATAGCAGAATTGATTGTCTTACTTCAAATAGCCAATTTCTACTTGAACATCTTTAGTGGAATTGTCTTTTTTCCCCAGATATAACATATGGGCCAAAGAACACATTATCATTAAGCTTAGGTTCTCACTATAGCAGGTCATGCATGTCATATTTGCATGGGCATGGCAACCCAATCACTTGAATGTACCTGTGGAAAATGCAGGAAAAAAGTTCCTGACCCTTTCTTAAATACAGCTGCATGGCGCTGCGGCACCAGGCGGTTTCATGCACCCGAAAATAAGCCTTGCTTTCCAATGCACGGGGGTGTTAATAAGAACTATTGGCACCCCCACATCTGCAACCTGCCTGCAGGTTGAGGAACCTGCCACAACATGAACCTATGCCAAGTGTTCTTGACTATAAAACGTTCAGTTTTAGGATATATCTCCTAAGTCCTGCTCCTCTCCCCAGCCACTTAATACCAGCAATAACTGGCTGTAAAATGACAACATATTTCAAATAGTTTGAAAGTGTCATTGAGCAACACAGCCTAACAATGCAGTGTTACACTCTATTTATTATTATATTTATATGTAGGTGTTACCATTTATCTGCATACAGGGGCGGACTGACAACTCATGGGGCCCCCGGGCAATAGAGGATCATGGGGCCCCTGTGTCCTTGCCCAAACTCAAAAAAGCCTATGAAAAAAGTACCTGGAGCATGGGGCCCCCTATTGACCCCGGGTCCTCGGGCAGTGCCCGAGTTTCAAAATGGTCAGTCCGCCCCTGTCTGCATATCACATCAGCTAAGGAACAATAATCTGCGAATCACATCAGGTGAGGAGCAATACATTTAAAAAAGTACTTTTACTACCCCAGTTAAGACTGATTAAGGTCATCGAAGAAAAACTCCTTACTCCCCTTAGTGAATATATTTCTGACTTTTTTTCTTGTTCAAACGTTTTTATTATAAAGCAAAAAACACAGCATTCACCGTTTAAAGCAGTAATCTTAGAATCATGTTGTATACAAAGATTACATGTAAAATGTGTAAAACGATAGATGCAAAGTACAGATCTGCCTTTTTAAATCTCTTTTTACAATTACTTTTTCCACCATTTATATATATATTCTTTTTCTTATTGATGCAGTAAAAAAGTACATACTAGAAACATTTAGGGGGAGATTTACTAACTCCAGAGCATACAAAAATCAGGTGCAGCTCTGCATAGAAACCAATTTTTTTTTCCGGTACTTTCACAAGAAACTATTGCCCCCCCCCCCCCCCAAAAAAAAAAAAAAGTATTACTTTGGTGATAACTTTTTTTTTTTTATATATAAAAAGATAAACTGGCTCATAGTGGAAATGTAAAAATTGCTATAATCCAGTTCACCTTTTCAGAAGAAAAAAAAAAAAAAATGAAAAAGGTAAAAACACCTTACAGGCTACCCCACCCCCCTACTTCATGCTGTACTTGCTTCCAATGTTGATGAGCCATCCTGTTACCAAAACCCCCAAATGGGTCTCAGAGAGGAGGAGTAATCTAAAATCTGCTCTCAGACATACAACTGGCGCCTGTGACCTGTCCAGTGTCGAAGAGTAGAAATATATTCAATTTATAACAAACATGCTAGCAATCCGACTGAGATCAGGGATTGAACCAGAAATTATCAATAAAACAGACTGGGAACTCAGCCATAGGCATGGGAAAAAACTTAACTTTGTCTCCTAAAATGCTGTACATTCTGGTGCTATAATTTTGGAATGCTTGGCAGTTGTATTTGGGAAAAAAAAAAAAAAAGTAGGAATCGGAAATTTATCGATAAGGAAGGTTTCCCTCTAAACCTATAACGAAAAAGGGAATCAATTTCAAGTGTGTCAAAAGAGCAGTTTGTGATGTAGAGCATATGGGGATAAAATCACTTCAGGAGCCCCAAAAATTTGGGAACCCCCGGCTATGAAGACATCAAAATATGCAACAGTTTCACCAGGCAGAACAAAAAAAATAGGTACCATCTAAATTTTTCAAGTTGCTATTCAAATTAAATTTTTTTCTAATGTATAAATTTGCTAAAATAGCAACAAAATGCACAAAATGAAACAACCAAAAACTTGTTTGCCATATTTTTTGTTTTGCCATTACCATCAAAAGAAGCAGGACCATAGCCAGCAATCATGAACACATACCACTTTTGAAGTGTTTTGTGTATATTTAAGGGTTTATTTTCCCACAACAGCAAGGAGAAAAAAAAAAAACTAGGTCAATATAGCAACTTTTGCATTTCCAGCACTGGGACAGGATTATGTTATTATCAATAAATGGGTGCAGCGCTAAAGCATAATGTGCAACATGATACGTAATAAATACAAAGATAAAATAGATAATACATTCAAAGGTTAAAATATAAAACCTTAATGATATAAGGTGCAAAATATATAGGGTGCAAAATATGTCACCATGTGGTGACCGTAGTGAGTGAATGTCCCAAATAAAACAGCCAACGTGAGGATCTTGTACGATCACAATACGTGTAGAAATCTGATCCAGGGTGGCAGATGTGTCTGATTAAGTAAAATGCGCACTCACCAGAAGTGTGCTAATACACACATATGAGATAAATCCTGTCTCATCGGGTATTACTAAGGTCATCTGCTCCCAGGTCAGGCCAGGTTCCTATACACCGTCTGGTCCCATCTGTATTGGGTGCTCAGGGTTCCTTGGTGTATATCACCGTCTGGGGTCACCTTTAAAGCAGGCTCTGCGGATGACGACACTCACAGGGAGAGCCCAATAAGGGACACCACATTGATTGAATAAAGTTCTCTATCACAGTATCACAGTATGTGGTGTCCCTTATTGGGTTCTCCCTGTGAGTGCCATCACACATACACACATACACGTGATTTTGCACAGCCCTGGTGCCCTGTAGCAGTAGTTCTGCTATAGGGTGGTCAGGAAGCAGTTAATTTCATTGGGTTGCAAGAGCATTCTCATATAGGCCAAGGTGGAGAGGCAGGCAGATCATATCACAATCGACACTTTCGCCAATCAAGGAATCCCATGTATTCATAACAAGTGATATAAATACAAGGCTATTACTGACTGGCCAAGTTGCCAAGTAAGCATTCCTCTCTTTCTGGTAGCCATGGAAAGTCACTCAAACCCCTCCAGGAAGACACCAGTGCTCACTGTATGCAGCAAATGCTACTACTATAGAGTAATACAGCAGCCCCAGTGGTCATACCATTCTGGCATGGTAATGTGTTTTTTTTTTGTTTTTTTTTTTGTTTTTTTAAAGACACACATAAGCATTAGAAAATAAAAATATAGCCTTTTGCCTAATATTTATCATAATGCTTTTTCAAATTTTACTTTAGGTTTTACTTACTTCATCAGAGCAGTGCATACGGGCCATGCTCTCAGATAATCGTATCATGCTTTCAAGCTGTCTGACTGTAATTCTCCATGCAGATTTTGCTACTCCACTTCCATCTCGCTGTCTAAGTCGCCGATACTGCTCAACAATAAATTCTTCTGCTTCTTTCGTAATCTAAAAATAAAAGTTGTATTTTACAAGAAAAGAACAAAAATATAGCCTATATTTACATGGCTACCTAAGCTGTGTGGTTTATAGCGACACGATTTTAAAAGTAATTGGGAACTAAAATGCAATATAAAAACAGAAAGATTGTGTTTTTGTTGCAAGTAAGCTTTTATATATTGTAAATTTCTCTACAAATAAAGATACAACACACTAGGATGCCGGATTACACTGAAGATGACCAAGTAATTTATGAATTACAATATTTTTTTCCAGCAAAGCAAGTCCTCATGCACACTGGATGTTTCTACAGTTTTTGGCTTTTGGCATTTGTTTCTAGTCAGTAAACTCCCCAACATGTTATCTTATGTGTCCATGCACACAGACTGTAATCAACGTTTTTTGTCAGGGTGTTTTTTTGGCTGGAAAAAATATTAATGGGTTTCTAGGAGTTTTTTTTAGCTCTAATGCTGAAAAACACAGCAAAATGTGGTAAACTGGCGTTTTTGGACTATTTTGAGCAAAAAAAAACAAACTTTTTTTCGTAAGATGCTAAAAACCTTAAACCCCAAAAAAACGGCAAAACGCCAATGCAAAAACGCTGAAAAACTCGCATACTTAACGTGGCTTTACACAGCTATCGTTACAAGCGTTATTAAAACGCCCTGTGTGCATGGAGCCTAAAAAGGTAAAAAATCAGATGCATCTCAAACTTGTACTAGAGATGCAAATAAAATGTGAAGACCTAAAAGAAACTTATTTCAGGAAAAACACACACACACACACACACACACACACACACACACACACACACACCCCCCAGTAGGCTTCATTTGCCTTAATAACAATACAAAAAGACATGTGCAATTAAATTTTGGTTCCTTTTTTCAGATAAAAATATCATTTTTGGAGATTTGGATGTATACAATACAAATCTCCGAATGGACATAGTCAAGTTATAACAAAATGAATGAATGCAATTGTTTCATTCGGAGGACGTCACATGATGCTATAGTAGTTCGGACCCATGGGGAAATGAACTCAATTTTCAAATATGTTTGATAATTCAGATTTGGATAACAAATGGATCGAAATTTTGTTCTATTTGGCATGATGTGCATTCGATTGAACAGTTGATATTGTCCAATCAGCTCATGCCATTTCTCTTGGTGGATTTGACTAGCATCTGAAAATATTGAATCCGTCTGATTTGACAATATGAAGAATATATAGCAATCTTGTAGAAATATGCAACACTTTTTTAATGCACCCATTCCAACAAAGATACAAAATGAATGCCAAACATACAATATGAATTCCAAAATTGAATTGGTTAAACATAATGACAAAACAAAAATTCTTCAATGAACAAATGCATCCAAAACTAAATGAAAAATCCAGCGTGCACATGTCTAATATAGAGCTTGCTATATTAGTGAACGAGTGGCATTGAAATTAAACCAATGATCTCAAATCTTGAAACAAGCTCAGTTATATGCCCATTGTATTCATTAGGTTCTACAATACTCTTAAATCAAGCATGCTCTGTATAGGTGGTTTAATAGCTTCTCCACCCATTCCAAACTCAAAAAAGCCTATGAAAAAAAAAGGTACCAGGGGCATCTCATGGGGCCCCCTAGAGTGCCCGAGTTTCCAAATGGTCAGTCCGCCCCTGCCCTGAGCTACACTACTGGGCTCACAGGGGTGTTTACTCTGGCAGCATGAAGACACTTCTGAGGCAGATCTTGGAGTGCACAAGGAAAGGAATGGAAGACTGGATTGAAAAGGTTCTTGAAAATTACTTCATAAATTAGAGTCAACATCTAGGAGCACCACCATGAAAAACGATGAAAAAACAAGGAGTGAAATACAGATGGGGCTGTGATTTAAGCTTAATTGGGTGGAGGGATGGAATAACAGCTATTTTAAGATTCCCGGAGGATATGGAAGAATTTTGTGACAAATTTGGACTGCAGAGACAAGTGATATCTGGCTGGGAAGGGGAGGAGGGAGAGTTGGATATTTGTGGGACAGGAAAGTGGCAGCTGGTTAAAAGAGGAAATAGAGAAACAATAGATAAGGGGACATCGGGGAGGAGGGGGGGACGGTAAGCGGTCATGGGTAGAGTCAAACCCCTATAGAGGGATCAAAAGTGGAATATGATCCAAAGGCATAGGAGGCCAGGGGGGGGGTGGAGAGGCGGAGGGGAGGGGGGGGAGGGGGGGGAGGGAGAGGGTGAGGGGGGTTGGGGGGGTAGGGGTGGGAGGGGGGAATGGGAGGGAGGGAGGAGGGGATGGGAGTGGGGTTGGAGGGAGGGAGGGGAGGAGGTATTGGGTTAATACTCTGCATGACAGATGGGATAAAGAGGAAGAGGCAATCTGGAAGAGAGATGGAGTTAATTGGGAATGATGGAAGAAATACAGTTTATAACCTATAATGTAAACGGACTGAGTTGTCCAGGGAAGAGATTTAGGTTATTTAATGAGTTACATCATAGGGCTACGTCAGTGGTATTTTTACAGGAGACGCATTTTGAGATAGAGGCAAACGTGAGGTTGAAATCTAAATACTACCCAACATGGTATTATGCAGATTCCCCAATTAAAAGAGCAAAAGGGGTTGCAATAGGTTTGGCAAAGAATATGAGATTTGAGTTGGAAGATAGAAGAACCGACCCAGAGAGGAGGTTTTTATTTTTAAAAGGTAAACTTCAGGGGATTGAGTGTACTTTAGCCAACATATACTGCCCTAATAAAAAACCGGAGATGTATATGAAAAGTTTGTTGAAAAAATTAATGGAATTTAAAAAAGGGTGCCTGATAGTAGCTGGAGACCTAAATTTCTGTATGGACCCACAAAAGGATAATACCTCTTCCGTGCAAAGAGAGGGGAGTAGGTCTCTGAGATCTTTTAAAAAAGTGATGCATGAATATCAACTAGTGGACACCTGGAGAATAAAGCATATGAAGGACAGAGACTATACCTTCTTCTCTAATGCACATGAGATATACTCGAGATTAGATTACATCTTAATAGATCATCAACTTATAGACCATCTGGTTAAAATTGACAGAGACAAGGACGTTCTCGGATCATGCTCCGGTCGTAATGAAAATGGGATGGGGAAGAAGGTGGACTGGAGGATTAGGGTGGAGGTTAAAGGAGGTTCTTCTTTTGGATGAGGATTCAGTTCAGAAAATCGAGAAAGAGATAAAGGTATACTTTAAGGAGAACGAAACAGAGGAGGTATCGATAGCTACAGTCTGGGAAAGCCACAAGGTATTTATAAGAGGAATCTTGATAGCGGCAGGGGCAAGGAAGAAAAAGGAAAGAAGAGAGAGGGTTAGTAGGCTTTTAAAAGAAATATTGGACTTGGAGCAGATCCATAAGAAGAAAATAACAAAAGATACGAGACAGAAGTTATTGGATAAAAAAGATGAACTAGAGAGGTTGATGGATGAGGAGAAGAGAAGAGTATACAACAGGGTTTTGAACGAGAGATATAGATGGGGAGATAAACCAGGAAGATATCTAATGAGAGCCCTGAATAAAAAGAAAAATAGGAACTATATAGAAAAGATAAAAAGTTCAAAGGGGGAGTTGGTCCATTCAAATAAAGAGATTATTAAAGTGTTTACGGAGTATTACAAACAGTTATATAATATTAGTCCCCAAGGCCCTCTAAAAGTAGCTCAAGAGGGAATCAATGAAAAAAAGATGATATACTTAAAAAATGCGGGATTACCAAAATTAAGTGAAGCACAGTTGAACACCCTAGATGCAGAAATTTCCCAGGAAGAAATTAAAATAGCATTAAAAGGCACAGTGGGGGGGAAAAGCCCAGGCCCGGATGGCTATACAGTTAAATACTATAAGAAATTTAGTGAAGTACTGTTACCCAAGTTGGAGAAATATATGAATGCTCTGGGAGGTGGGATGGAAGTGAGGAGAGAATCCCTACAGGCCCATGTAGTACTTATCCACAAGGAGGGAAAAGATCCGTCTCAGTGCTCCAGCTATAGACCTATCTCATTATTGAACACAGACACTAAACTGTATGCATAGGTGTTAGCAAACAGGTTGAGAGATCTTATGCCTGAATGGATCCATGGAGACCAGGTGGGCTTTGTACCGGGGAGAGAAGGTAGAGATAACGGCCTGAGAACCCTGATGCTTATTCAGAAAAGTAGAAAAGGGAAGGCCCCGGTGGTGCTCTTGTCAATTGATGCAGAGAAGGCATTTGATAGAGTGGACTGGGGTTTTATGATGGACAACTTAAAAGTGCTGGGAATAGGTGATAGAATGCGAGAGTGGATAAGTAATTTATATAGGGAGCCCACTGCAATCATCACGGTAAATGGGGAGAGATCAGAACCCATTGGAATGTCTAATGGTACAAGGCAGGGCTGTCCATTGTCCCCTCTGCTATATGTATTGTCACTCGAACCTCTGCTGTCAATAATAAGAAATAGTGGATTAGTAAAGGGAATTCAGATAGAATCCATAGAACATAGAGTTGCGGCCTTTGCGGACGACTTATTGTTCTATGTGGGGAATCCCCGAATAACTCTCCCAAATATAATGAAGATTCTGAAGGAGTACGGTGAACTATCAAATTTAAAAATTAATCCAACGAAAACAGAGATCTTGAATATTAATATATCGAAGAATGAAAAAGAAAAACTACAAAAAGAATTCCCCTTTATATGGAGAGAAAAAGAGATAAAATACCTAGGAATAAAACTCACTGCCTCATCTAAGCATTTGTATAGATTAAACTATATCTCTTTGATAAATGAGATCAGAGAAGATTTAAAAAGATTAGAAGGAGGAAACCCATCCTGGATAGGACGTATAAACTTAGTTAAAATGGTAATCCTGCCTAAAATACTGTATAGATTTCAAATGGTACCAATTAAAATTCCAGAAGCCTTCTTCAAGACAATAAAAAAAATACTAACAAGATACATATGGAAGAATAAAAAACCTAGAATAGCATATGAAACATTGAGTAGGACTAAAGAGAAAGGGGGATTGGGTCTACCAGATGTCAAGAGATATTATAAAGCAGTGGTTTTAGCAAGAATATATGACTGGACATTTAACCATAAGGGGAAAAGCTGGGTAACAATTGAAAAAGATCTTAGTGGCATTAGATTGAGTCAGATGATATGGGTTCCACCACAGTTCAGGGGAATTAAAGAAAGCACAAGTATCTACACTTTAAATGTCTTTAGGGTATGGGATAATTTACACAAAAGCATGAAATGGGATTTTAATTCTATATTAATGCCTCTCACAAACACTGAGTACTTTCCCCCCGGGAAAGATTAAGATATCAGGGAGATGGTTTAGAAAGGAAGATACTCAACTGAGAGATGTTTTGGTGGAGGGGGAATTGAGATCACTAAAAGATTTAATAGAGAAGAAGGGAGATATTTTTATTAGAATAGATGAGTGGAAACATCATCAATTGAAATGTTTTATTGGGAATCTACCGAAACCCCTGAGATCAAAAGAGGAGTGGAATATGTTTGAAAGGTTGCTAGAGACACAAAGGGATGGGAAGCACGGTGTTTCAAAAGTGTATAGAATACTCACAGAATTAGACACAAACACAAAGTTAATCTTGGTAACAAAATGGGAAAGAAATATGGGAATGGAGATTGATGAAGATAGACAGAGAAAGATGTTTAGATTGATACACGATAATGTTAGTATGAGAGAGGTTGAGGTTAATTATAAGTGTGTGACACGTTGGCACATTACACCGAGTGTAGAGCACAAGATGAGTGGTGAAAATTCAAATTTGTGTTGGAGAGGATGTGGAGAGATAGGCACGGTGTTCCACATATGGTGGGAATGTCCGAAAATCCAGGCTTTTTGGAAGATAATAGTCAAATTGATTGAAGATATAACTGAAATTGACATAGGGTTAGACCCAATGATGTGCCTCCTACACAATGTGGAGACATCTGTAAATAAATATAAAGATTCAGGTATATGGTACTTATTGAATGCGGCGAAGGGGTTGATACCCAAGTTTTGGCGGAAATCTGAGGTACCGAGGGAGGATGACTGGATTAACAGAGTGAACCAGATAGGTAGAATGGAAAGAGCATACCATATGCAGGAAGATAGGATGAGAGTTTATTTTAGGAGATGGGAAAAATGGGAAAGAGCAGGATTGAAAGAAAAATATAGGAAAATATGAACTAGGATGTTAGTAAAAAATTAATAAGCCTCAAGAGAGCAAAATGGGCTAGAGTCTGCAGAGGGGGAGGAGGGGTGGAAAGGGGGGGGGGTAGTGGGATGGGAAAGAAAAGTGTTTTTATTAAGGGAAAAGTAGAAATGTTATAAATATCTATGTGTATGAGAATCTTTTCCCCTTTATGGGTTTTTGTATTAACATGAAAAATTTAATAAATATTTAAATTTAAAAAAAAAAAAAAAACATCTAGGAGCACCACCAATGCTATCACCACTGCCCAGTCAGAAACCACTGACACCATGGAATAAATCTGCTTGGACAAGGAGGTTCACAGAGAGGAAGTGGGAGAGGAGCACCTGGAAGAGGAGAACGTTCTGGTTCAGCAAAGTACTGTCCAAAGGAGGAGGAGGAGGAAGAGAAAAATCTGAAACAAGTGGGCCAGTGAAGAGGAAGTAAACACAGCAGAGAAGCATTTTCTCCTCTCCTCCCCATGCTACAGGAAGAGTGCTGGGCAGTTCTCTCCTCACAGGCAACATGCAGCTGGGGCATGACCAAAGGTGGGATCAGGGGCAGAGCAAGACAAAGCAGCTATCAGACTTCCAAGTTAACAGAACAAGTGATGCTGGAAGCAAAAATACCCTGCCAGCAAGTCATCTGGGTTCACCACAGAGAGGCAGATCATAAGCAATCAGAAGCATCAGTGAAAGATCCCCAACTGCAGGACAAGATTACATCAGTAAAATTCCAGTCATCTGCTCACAGATTTTTCAGCAGAATTTATAACAAGAAGATGCCAATGTCGAGTACTCACCATTGAATTTACTATGCAGTTCAAAAGATTCACAGTGTAAGGCTGGCCATACACAAGTCATTTTTTTCATTCAACCAGTGGGTCGAACAAAAGAAAAATCACTCAATTCCCTTATCCATACACACAATGTGGATGGGGAATCCTTCCCGCTGAGCTGTTGCATTCTGCCAGTGGGGAGACTTCCTCACTGTCAGAATACACTGATCCGCACTGCCAACTATAGCTGGCTGTGCCGATTGGGAGAATTTCCCTCACATCAGGGACGGGCACATACTCTGCACTCCCCAGAAAAAGCCCAGGAAATTCTGGAGAGGCTGCGTCTCCTGCCATCTAAAGAAAATGTTCCACCTCCAGCTGGGTCCTCACCATCCCCGCTCATCATATCTCTTGGACCGAGCATGGGAGAAAGATAAAGGCCACAAGTGCTCTCTTCCTTACACCTCATCCATAACCAGCTGAGATCTGATCTGGGCTGATGTTCAGGACTAAGTCTACTGTGGCCTCTCCCATTTTGGCCCAGATCCACATTTGATGCCTCACATGTGGAGCCCATGCTCTCAACTTGGGCTATTACCTTTACTCTGCCACAATTGGGTTTCTTAGCCCTCTTACATGTTACCCTGAACTGTCCTATGGATCAATCCCTTGTTTTCTTGCATCACCCAGAGGACTATTCAGTGTGTTCTGCCACTGACCTCCTGGTTGGCCGTGGCTCGGACATTGACCCTTTCCACATGCAGCCTTTCAACCCCCAGACTCCCATGACCAGGGGCCTCCAGGCTAGATGATCACTCAGGGAACCCATCCCCCCAGCTGGAACAATTAATCACCCACCTCTTGGCATTTAGCCTCGTCTTTATTGGCACACCAGTGTATGAACATTTGCAACCTAACCCATACTTAGTTTGGCTTAATGTGTGTAAGTGCTCATTTTGTTTTGCATCTTCTCATGTTGCTTACTTTGTTCATGTGTCCATGTGAGGTTGGTTCTCTCTTCTCCTCCCCACCCTGAGACCCCCTCCTATCCCCATCCACTTCCCCCATTCCATTCTCTGCACCTCCTCCCCTTCACCCCCCCCCTCCTTCCCTTCCACCCTTTTCCTTCTCCCCCTTACTCCCCTCTCCATTCCCCTTCCAACCCCTCCCACACTGCCTCACTAGAGACCTTCAGTTTTCACCCCCGGTTCTTACTGGGGTCGGTTCCTAGTGATAGGTCCGACATTGGGGTTTGTTTGAGCCCCTGTAGCTTTTTGCCTTGAGTCGTTATGACCCCGTTATGCCCAATCATGGGTTTATTTATTGCTATTGCTTATGTCTGATTTGCTCCTATCAGCTCATGTCAACTCATGCTTACCGATTGTATGAGGAAACCTGGGAGCACTCCAGAGCCTCTCCTGCCCTATCTATTGTTCTCCTTTGCCCCTTATTGCTTGGACTTATATATTTTGCATAGGGGTGCACAGATATTTTTATTTGTTACCTTCTCCTCCCCCCCCCCCCCCCGGCACTTTTTTCTTTTCAAGCAGCATCCACCATGTGTCCAGTTGTAGAGTTCTCCCGCAACACACATCTGAAGGGATTAGCCCCTAAGTTTGATGTCCCACCATCTTGTCTCTCTGAGCCAAAGTCCTTCCATCTTAAGAATCAGCATCCATCTTAAGTCAGTATTTTAAAAGAATTGACTTTCTTGTCTTAAACGGTAATTTGTCAGGAGTTAGGAAGTTCCTCTTTTTTTTGTCCAGGTGCAACTTCCCCTTTTTCCTTAGCTAGCCTAAGACTGAAAGTCTGCGGTGGGCTACATCCTGTTGAGAGAGTATTAATAATTCTAAGCCAACGGTAAAAAGGAACTGTCTGCTTTCTGAGGTGTCCAAAAGTTCAAGGCTTGACGTATATACTAATAATTAACATATATGCCAACTGATTGGGCATGACTGACGTATGTAATATTCTAATTGGTTAAATGCATACCTGTCAATTGATTGGTTCTTTTATTTCTATGCATTGTTTTAAGTTTCATATATAAGTTTAAACACGGAAGAATAAATTCAGTTCATTCTGAGATACTACCTTGTGTCTGTCTATTATTTCCTTTGTGTCTCAGGTGGACTCCAGATCTGAGGGTAATTGCTGGTCAATGCCAGGAGGCTGACGGAAGTCAGTGCAAGAATGGAACGAGAGTCAATTCCTTTCAATTGGGGGCTTGTGTCCGGGATGAGATAATCACCCTTTTTTGGTAAGTAAGATTTTTTGTCATTGTGCCAAATAGTCTCTTGCCGGAAAGGCTCTGATTGAAATCTCATGCCCTTAGGTAAGCACTGGGCTTCGCGTCTTAAGACGTCAGTGGCCAGGCGCAAAAAAGTGCTGTGGGGAGCACAAAGGTCTTTTGGAAAAGACTAGAGGCAGTTTTGGGAACTGCACAATCTCTTATGAGAAGAGATTGAAAAAGAGTTTCTCTGAGAAGAAACCAGGAAAAGCCCGGGGTTGACCACTATTGCCCTGCAAACCTTTGCTTTTCTTCCTATCGCATAGAAGTATAAGATAATTTGTTTGTGTGACACAAGTGCCCAGTTGGTAAGTGTATGGGCCAGCGGTCACTGAAGGTATTGTCAATTTCCGTGTGACATGCCCCACCCCACCCAGATAAGCCTTATTGGTTGATGATCTGGGTGAGGTGATTGCGTGGTAACGCAGAGTTGGGTGCCTATGTAAATGTTTTGTTTAAATTGTGTTGTAAGTTAGAAAAGATTGGCAGAATATTATTAGAAAGTATTGTACACCCAAGTTATAATCTTCACTTTTATCAGTTACTAGAGAAAGACTAGAGAAAGTATCTTAGGTCCAGGCATTTTTATAGGATAAATTGTCATTACAGCCTATAGGACAGATTTGTGATACAGATATATTCAAGTGTAAGATATGGGGAGAAGTCAGAGTAGGAATAAGCCCCCTCTCCCAAAAGTTGGTGAAGCGTGTATAGATTATGTAGCCCGTATCTGTGGGACAGATTATTCTTTAATTCACCCCTGGGTAGATAGATTAGCAGAATGGAGTGAAGTAATGGGCAGTGTGGATCCATTTCCCTATAGTGGTGATAATGATATTTTTCATATGGATATGGTCAGGGGACTCTGTCTGGGAGAAAAACAGTCATTCCCATGGTACGAAGGAGACCCCATGTGGGACCCAAGGTATATGGCCAGGGGTGGACAGATTTGGGTGACGTTTGCTCCGCTTTGGTTTTATAGGAAAAATAAGCGGCAAAAGAAGGCCGAGGTGAGGAATGATGATGCAGCGAGAATACATTCATTAGAGTCAGAAATAGACAGATCCACACACCCTCTCATGTTACTCCCTCCACCGTACGGTTATCCCACCCTTACAGAGGAAATTGTTGATTTCCTAACCAACCATTATGTAGTCCAAAATCCCATTCCCACTGCACCTCCCACATCACCAGTATTAATATCTGCACAGACACACCAAATAACTAGTGCAGTTCAGATTTCTGCCACACAGCCTTCTACAGTTCAAACTCCCGAGGATTCTCAGAGTGTAGTTCAAACTCCTGCCACACATGAAGCCGCAGGGAGAATTGTTCTCACTCCAATTACTGAGGAGGATTTATTTTTTGAAGAATCCTCTGGTTCAGGTTCCCTGGTATTAAGGGAGAGTGATAGTCTGGATGTAACAGACATCCCGAGTTCACCACCTGAAACAGTATGTGGAGAGGATTCGCTGAAAAAGTGGAAAACTCTCTATAAGAACAGGTGGGAAACCCACTGACATTTTTAAAGCACCACCTTTTTCAGTTTTTTTGTTTTGCTGCTAGAGCATTTATTCAAAATCATACCCAATTGTCCAGTTGATTTGTTCTCTTGGGAAAGCTTAGTGTTAATCTAAAACTCTGGGAAAGGAGGTATTGTAGCTTAATCTGCCGGGATACCAACTGTCCCTGTTATGACAGTGTTTATTGAAATATGACCCCTCACTCTCTGCTGAAACAATATAAAGTTTGAGCAGAAAGTTCCTTGGATGTGGGATTCATTTCCTGCATTCCAATACAAGGCCACACTGTGTTTCATAAATAAGGCCCTTTTGTTTAAAATAAAGGAGGTAAGAATAGTGTCCGTGGTGGAGCATTTGTTTCAAGGCAAGAATCCTTGGAAAGATGATTTCACCATACAACAGCCCAATAAATTAGTTGAGGAGCCAGACGTTTCTTACAGATTTGTGCAGGACCTGAGTGCTATAAATGTTCTTGTAATTCTCATTGTCCCAATAGTACCTGACGTACCAATACTCATTTCCTCCATCCCACCTGATGCCGAGTTGTTTTTTTACAAGTGATTGATTTGACAAATTGTTTTTTTTTTAGCAAATTCCTGTTAAGGAGACATGGCTAATTTTTGCCTTTAACTTTAGAAGTAAAAGTTTTATCTGGAGTGAATTTCTCCAGGATTATACTGTAGTCCTCCAGGCCCCAAGCCATGAACTCCTAGCCATGGTTTAGTTGGTTTCAGTGCGGACAGCCAGCCAGGTGGAGTGTGTATCTTATATGTGATCATAAAGTGTCTAAGCAAAGTTATAATGGTGTTAAGAAACTGTTGAATACCTTGGTTTTGTCCTCACAAAAGGTGATAGGAAATTCAGTCACAAAGAGAGCTGCGGCTCTTATGGGTCTGCCCCGCCCATTGACCAAGAAAGACATGCTTACCTTTCTTGACATGATTGGTTGCTGCCGCCAATGGATACCTGACTGTTCCTACTTTGACAGTATTTTGAGACAAACCACAGATTCAGAAATGTCAGATCTTGAGAAATGGTTAATTGAAATGTGTAATGTTTTTGTGTAATTGAAACATGCTATGGTAATAGCCCCTGGTCTTGGTCTGCCCGCATATGATCAAATGTTTTATCTGTATGCTAGGGAAAATTGTAAAACTATGTCAGGAATCCTGGCTTGGGGAGCATGGAGGTACACTCCGCCCTTTTGTTTTGTTTTTTCTCAAAGATGGTTCTGGTACAGGTTCAAGGCATGCCTGTGTGTCTCAGAAGTTTGCTATTATTTGTGATGGTGATTCAAATGGCTATGTCATTTACTCTTGGACATGAGACCACCTTACACACCACCACTTAGTGAATATGAGGTTATACTGTTGTTAAACCCCAAGTTGAGAATAAAATATATTCCTCCCACTTTAGACCCTGCTCCAATTTTAAATGTCACTGTTAGATCAAATATTGCAGTACATTTGCTACTTCTAAAGATATTAAGGGGAATGTAGTTAGTGTGACCAAAGTTCCACTAACTGGACTTTGTGTCACAAGAGGGGAGACCATGTATTCTAGAAGCTAGTGCACCTCTGTTCATCTTACAGTATCATGGGGTAGGTCACAGCTCACAGTATTATGGGATAGGTCACAGGGGATGGCAGGTTACATGTGAACTGCTGGATTTTTTTTCATCCCTGGCCCCCCCTTTATGGTAAAATCATATGTGTCTAGATGCATTACATACATTAGGAACAATCCCCACAAGACAAGACATTAACATTTTTTATCCGCTCACAGGTAGATTTTACACACATGCCAGAAGTAGGAAAAGGACAGGAATATTTTTGGGTAATTGTGGATATGTTTAGCCGCTAGGTGGAAACGTCCCTCAGAGTTCAGGTATAGAGATAAGGATGATTCCTTCTAAGAAGACAGGTTACCCCCCCCCCTTTTTAGGTTTTAATGGATGGGTTTTTTCCCACTCCCTGGGCCAGACAGCCACTCATGGTAGAAAGAGGGGATTTAGGATTGATTCAGGAAGAATATGTGAGAAAGTTTATTGAAACTTTGGACAAAGTTGAAAGTAATGTTGCTGGCACTTTTCTCTTTTTTTTCCACAGGAACCAACTCGTTTCCGTGATCGCTGTCACTAGGACCGCTGTTCTGACTGAGGATTCCAAGGCCTGGATCCATGCCAGATGTGTAAAAAGGGTGAACCAAGCCCCTAAGAAGCAAGACAAAGGCAAAGACACAGATACAGAAGAAGCAGCCAGAGAAGTCCTGAGAGATTGATCTGAACCACATGGAGTGCTTCGTCAGCCCTGGAAACTTCAACCCATCCAAAGAACTTGAACTGAATGAATCTATAGCAAATGACAAACAATTCCAAATCCCTCAACAAGCCAACCCAGGTGAAACCTTGCATCAAAGGTTCTATGGCCTTTGGGTGGCGTTGCTAATTATTAACTCTTATTTTTTTGATGGGCATAATACTGAACAGTTTGGCCCTTTATGTGTTCTGTTTTCAGACCAAAGTAAGGACACCCTCTGTTATTTACACCATTAACTTGGTAGTGACAGACCTTTTAGTGGGTCTCTCTCTACCAGCACGAATTGTTATGTATTACCGTAATGTAGAGACCTGTTATATCTGCTATTATGTTCACAGTTTTACGTATTCTGTGAACATGTACTGTAGTATTCTTTTCCTGACCTGCATCTGTGTTGATCGCTACCTGGCCATTGTGCAAGCCAGAGCCTCACGCAGATGGAGAAATCCCAGTTATGCCAAATGCATCTGTGTTTTGATTTGGATATTTGCTGTAATTGTAACTTTCATCATACTGACCACAACGATTAACCACAAACATTGTTGTTTTTTCCAGCTACTTATGCTGACAGGTTTTGAGTATTTTGTTCCCTTGGTGATTGTTGTTTTCTACACCCTGCGGATCATGTGGACTTTGTCCAAGTCAATACAGATGAACCAAAGCCGAGAGAGACGGGTGAAGGCGGTACAGCTCCTCATAATGGTGCTGGTCATCTTCACAGTCTGTTTCACTCCCATTCATGTTAGTCAAGTGGTTTTCTGTGTCCGCAGTGAGGTGTCTCGGGATGTCATCCTCATTGTGTACCATGTCACAGTAACTTTGAGTAGTTTGAATAGTTGTATGGATCCCATTGTCTATTGTTTTGTTACTAGCCATTTCCAATCCGCTAGGAATAGTATTTTCAGAGAACAACCGTCACCAGTTCCTTTTAACAGTCCCTGCCCCTGCCGTAGGCAGCTCGCCCTGGGGGCTAGGAAAATACAGGAGTAATGATGCAATCAAAAGATAGATTAGGCATTGAGACTGGTTCCCTTTTTTCAGGAAAAAGAAACTAATATGTTCTGTCTAATTAGAGTGTACAAAGATAATATCACCGAGAAGGAATGTACTGATTTGGTTAAGAAAATTCCCTGTTACCAGATTATATAATTTACTTTTAAGTCTCTAAACCAGTATCAGGAAATTTTGCCTGATTTGAACATAGTAATGTTGTTACAGAATTTGTATTATATGGGTACAGTTTAGCAGGAATGTAAATTGGGTTAACTACATTGGCTATGGTTAACAAAAGTTTGGTAGAACCATACTGTTTTGATATGTTATTAGCTGATAAAGGGAAAGTATGTAAAATGTTTAACTCCTGCGGTTGTACTCTTATTCCCCATAACACTGTTTCTGATGGAAGTATTATTAGAGCCCTTCACAACCTCCAAATATTGTTTGAAGAATTAGCTGAAAGCTCAGGAGTAGAAAATCCACTGGTCAGTTTATTTGAAACCTGGTTTGGTATATGGGGAACCCTGATTACCTACTAAGGGCCCCAGGTACCAACCTGTGACTAAGGTGTATGGTCACGTGTGTGACCTAAGAGGGGGTTTGAAGGGATTAGCCCCTAAGTTTGATGTCCCACCATCTTGTCTCTCTGAGCCAAAGTCCTTCCATCTTAAGAATCAGCATCCATCTTAAGTCAGTATTTTAAAAGAATTGACTTTCTTGTCTTAAACGGTAATTTGTCAGGAGTTAGGAAGTTCCTCTTTTTTTTGTCCAGGTGCAACTTCCCCTTTTTCCTTAGCTAGCCTAAGACTGAAAGTCTGCGGTGGGCTACATCCTGTTGAGAGAGTATTAATAATTCTAAGCCAACGGTAAAAAGGAACTGTCTGCTTTCTGAGGTGTCCAAAAGTTCAAGGCTTGACATATATACTAATAATTAACATATATGCCAACTGATTGGGCATGACTGACGTATGTAATATTCTAATTGGTTAAATGCATACCTGTCAATTGATTGGTTCTTATATTTCTATGCATTGTTTTAAGTTTCATATATAAGTTTAAACACGGAAGAATAAATTCAGTTCATTCTGAGATACTACCTTGTGTCTGTCTATTATTTCCTTTGTGTCTCAGGTGGACTCCAGATCTGAGGGTAATTGCTGGTCAATGCCAGGAGGCTGACGGAAGTCAGTGCAAGAAGGGAACGAGAGTCAATTCCTTTCAACATCCCATACGTAGGATGTGTTCCACTCTCAGAGTGGTTTATGTTATGCATCTTTTTCCTCCTTCGATCTTTCAGCACTCTATTGCCTTTCTACGCTCTCTCCCCTTTCCTATGGCCCAAGACCCTGCAGGCCTGGATATTCTCGCTTATGGAAGTACTCCTCTCCCTTGACTGCCTAAACCTCTGCTTGAACTTCTGTTCATCTTCCCATTCTTCATCACCATGGCCAATACCCCCCCCTCGAGATCAACTCACATAATATACAGGGCTTCAACTCTCCTGTTAAACGGGCGAAGGCATTCTACCACCTTAAGACTAGCCACATTAATATAGTATGTTTGCAAGAGACCAGATTCTCGTCTTCTCCCAGATTTCTCTCTGCATTATCCCACCTTTTTTCTGGCCTCGGCCCCTGAGAAGCACCGGGGAGTGACGATTGCGTTCAGCCATAATCTTTTATTCTCCTGTATTAAAGAACTTGCAGACCCTACAGGTAGATACCTGCTGCTCCAAGGCGCCCTCAATGGGCAAGAGGTTACCGTAGTGTCCTACTACGCCCCCAACCAATTTTCAAAACCAAACTTTTCTTCCAACTTCTTTAAGTAGTGGTGCAACATGCTAAGGGGACTTTGCTCCTCATAAGAGACTCCAACTTGGCCCTCGATTCTTCTTTGGAAAGACAATATGCCCCAGGGGCTGCTCCCTCCCGTGACCTGGGCCTGGAAGCTCAAATGTGCACTCTCCTCCAGTCACATGGCTTACTCTATGCCTGGAGAGAGCTCCACCCCAGAGGCCAAGAATATACTTTTTACTCTCACACATATAATAGCCACTGTAGGATTGACCACTTTTTTGTCCCCTTGCAACATTTTTCTCAGGTGCATAAAAGTACCATCGCAGCCTCTCCATGGCCTGACCATGACCCATTAATTATTTCCTTCTTTCTTTCTGGCCTCCTCTGCCCTACTTTTCATTGGAGAATCAATGATTCTCTCCAGACTTCTCAGGACTCATGTATGGAGATCCAGAAACACCTTCAATCTTACTTCACTGAAAAAATCCGTTCTGTCGCCTCAGCCAGCACCCTATAGGAAGCCCAAAAAGCAACCTTTCGGGACATTTCATTCAAATAACCTCAGCAAAGAAGCGTGATAAAGAACACAGGCTCTGGAAACTGATGTCGCCGCTCACTTCTGCGGATGGCCTGTGGAAATCCCACCCTTCAGTGGTCAACCAAAAGAAGCGAAACTCCCTGGCCATGGAAATGGATTTATGGCCACAGACCAGGCGGAGGAAGCCCTTAGATGGGCAAAGCACAAGTTCTATACCTGTGCAAACAAACCGGGCACGATGTTGTAAAAAAAAAAATGTAATGGGATGCACCACTCCCAGGAGCCACTCTGTTTAGGCACCCCAAAAGGGGCTCTGACATCGGACCCTGCCAAGGTCACGGCTTCATTTGTCAGATTTCAGTCTTCCTTATATGAGAAACAAGCCCCTTTCCCCACGGCTCTTGCTGATCAATTTTTTCAAGAACTTTGTCTCCCTTCTCTTGGTTAGACTGCCAGGGAGATGCTCAACATGGACACTTCGGAACTGGAGGTGGTACAAGCCATCAAGACTATTTGCACATCAAAAGGCCCCCAGTCCAGACTGCTTCTCCGGCCTATACTTTTGCAAGTTCTCTTCCATTTTGGCACCCCACCTGCCAGCCTACTTCAATGGACTTAAAACAGGGTTCTGTACCTTCCCCGGATTCTCTCAGAGCTCATATCATCATGCTGCCCAAATACACGGTGGATGCTTCTGACCCACTGAACTTTAGATCTATATCCCTGTTGAATGAGGATGTGAAGCTCCTAAGGAAAATTCTCAGTACCCGCATCAACTAGTACCTGCGCTCTTTGATCCACAGGGACCAAGTGGGCTTCATTCCAGGTCGACATGCAGTAGACATCAGAAAGGTGATCCATTTGATATATTCTTAATCATTGCAAGATTCCAGGCTTCATTTTCTCTGTTGCTTTGTCCTACAAAGCTGGGGCTTTGGTGATTCCATCTTGTCCTGGATTTCAGCACTCTGCTCTTCTCCCTCAGCTTGTGCAAATTATGCTGGCCTCCTATTCGACCCTTTCCCTTAGCCATTGTGCTCCGAACAGACCCCAATATCTCAGGCGTCCCCTATGCGGGAACCCACTACAAAGCAAATCTGTTCACTAATGATGCGCTTCTTACCCTGACTAATCCCTTAATCACTCTGCCCAATCTACAGTGCCTTCTTTCCCACTTCTCAGTATTATCTGGCAGGATTAATCTTCATAAAACGACGGCACTTAACTCCCTGCCTCCCTCCTCCGTTTCTCATCTCCAACTGCGCTTTCCCCATCGCTGGGTGGGCTCCTCTTTAGACTACGTGGGAGTAAAATTTACCTCCTCCTATTCCACCCTTTTCTTGATTACTCGCTTCTTTGGACTGTTACCTCTCTTATGCAGTCATGGCAATTTCCCTCCTTATCGTGGATTGGCCGCATACATGCTATAAAAATGACCACCCTCCCAAAAATTTTTTATTACTTCCAGACTTTGCCCATTCAGATACTTTCCTTTTTCTTATGCATACTGCAAAAAAAGGATTCACTCTTATCTGGGCTTATAAATGCCCCAGAATCTCTCACTTCACGCTGTACACCCATAGGCTCAGAGGAGGCCTGGGGGTCCCAAATGTGGCGAAATACTATAAACCGGCACAAATTACTCAACTCACCCTGCTTCATGCTACCACGGATGTCCCCTTGTGGGTACTTCTGGAACTCCCCAACTGTGCAGCCATCTCTGTGATGGCTCTGCTGTGGTTCCCTAATAGGCTTTGCCCCCTTCACTTAGCCCTTTAATGCTCAATAGCCTGAAAGTCTGAGATTCGGTCTGCTATTCTGGCAACCTCATGTTACCTTTTATACTCCTTATACCGCTGCTCAACAATCCTCTTTCCTCCAGGTCATGAACATCCGGAAACGTTTAGTTGGTGGTCGACTCACAACTTCACCCAGGTTCGGCACTTCCTCACCTCACATACCTTTCCCTCTTGGCCCTCTATTCAAAAGGCTTATGGTGCGCAGCGTCAGTTTTTTCACTATACCCAACTCAGTTACTGGGTGTCTACTCTGAGCCACAACTCTAGGTTTCCTTATCAGACCATGGCCTTCGTGCACATCTGTCGGCACTCTCCGGGAGCTTCAGGCACTATTACCCTTATCTATTCCTCCCTGAATGCTGTTGACTCTCCATCTATTTCCTACAAGTCTAGCTGGGAGAGAGATCTGGAATCTTCCACTGAATCGGAAGACTGGAATAAAGCCTGATCTTCCATCTCTCGATGCTCATTTAACATGACCACAATGGAATCTGCATATAAAGTCCTCTTGAGGTGGTACTGGGTCCCTGCCCACATTGCGAGTTCGAACCCCAGGTATGATAGTTGCTTTAGAGGCTGTGGGCAACGGGGTGACGTGGCTCACATCTGGTGGTCATATCCATGCCTCACGGGGTTCTGGTCAGGGGTTTTTGGCCTCCAGTACACCCCATTCCATATTCCCAAAGAAGCTAAACTGGCCCTGTTACATTGTCTGATCCAGGGGTTATTCTCTCAACAAAAACTATCCACCTATGTGTTCATAGCCACAAAACGTATCATCACCAAGGCATAGAAGAAACCATCAGTGTCATTTCAAAAATGATGAAAACCAACCTGACAACCCTGATGTTACATGAAAATATTTCCAGTATTTTATAGGACTACCATGTCAAATGTTTGAAAATATGGAATCCCTGGTGGATCTATGCCTTTCCTATTGTATCCTCACTAGGTTTGGGTATTTCCTAAGTCTTGACTCCTATCCAGGCCTGCAGGACCTTCCACCATCCCCCTTACCCTTTCTCCTCTTGCTCCTTTACTTCTGCTCCCTTCTCTGTCTTTTCCTGTCTTGCTCTTTAAACACTGACTTTTGTGGTTTTCCACACCTACAGTTTATTGAGCTCCCTGGTATTTGACCCTGGGTAATTTAAGCAGGCCCATGGCTTAGGTTGTAAGATTGCACTGTAAATATTTTGCATTGTAAACAATGTTGATGTAGCCAACACCCATCTTGTTACCTGGTCTTTGTTTTATACCCCTTCATGGGCGACTACTAGAGATGAGCGAAGTATTCAAAAATTCGATTCGACTGATTCGGCGAATTCGTGGAAAAATTTCGATTCGAGTCGAATATATTCGCTGCGAATTTAACTTATAAAAGGGTGTTTCTAGGCTTCAGAGAGACTTTATATTAGTGCAGAACACTGTACCTTTAATTTAAATGCCCTTGGAGTCTGCTGGGGAAGAGAAATAATACTGACAGTCAGTATGACATGCAGATGAGTGCCGTCGATCTTAGAATCACCGCACACTTCACTCATTTGGGCAGTCACGGGGCCAAAACCAGAGTGTGGAGCCACAGTGTGGCGGTGGAGGCAGCAGCAATGGGAGGCCATACAGCACCCTATGACAAAAATGGAAACCACCAGCAGTGTGAGGAGACCTGAAAGTGGCACATGGCAGAGTGTGGCGATGGAGACAGCAGCAATGGGAGGCCGTACAGGGACCCATGACACACTCTGGACCTGGCAGCAGCATGAGGAGGCAGTACAGGGGCCCATGACAGATTACGGGCCTGGCAGCAGCATGAGGAGTCGGTACGGGGGCCCATGGCAGATTACGGGCCTGGCAGCAGCAATGGGAGGCCGTACAGGGACCCATGACACACTCTGGACCTGGCAGCAGCATGGGGAGGCGGTACAGGGGCCCATGACAGATTACGGGCCTGGCAGCAGCATGAGGAGTCGGTACGGGGGCCCATGACACACTCTGGACCTGGCAGCAGCATGAGGAGGCGGTACAGGGGCGCATGACAGATTACGAGCCTGGCAGCAGCAACTTGGACAGGACGACGTTCAGCTTCTGCACCGTCGGGTGCGTGCTCGCAAACTGTTGTCTCTTGGAAACGGATTCCAAGAAAGACTGCTGACGGAATCCGTGAAGAGGAGTAGCAGTTGAAGGAGCATCTGAACGAGCGGAATATGCCAACAAGCGACAACAGGGGCCCATGACCGATTACGGGCCTGGCAGCAGCATGAGGAGTCGGTACGGGGGCCCATGGCAGTTTAGGGGCCTGGCAGCAGCTATGGGAGGCCCGTAATCTGCCAGCACCCTATGTCAAAAAATTGAACACACCAGCAGTGTGTGAGGAGACCTGAAAGTGGCACATGCCAGAGTGTGGCGATGGAGACAGCAGCAATGGGAGGCCGTACAGGGACCCATGAGAGACTCTGGACCTGGCAGCAGCATGAGGAGGCGGTATAGGGGCCCATGGCAGATTAGGGGCCTGGCAGCAGCTATGGGAGGCCCGTAATCTGCCAGCACCCTATGTCAAAAAATTGAACACACCAGCATTGTGTGAGGAGACCTGAAAGTGGCACATGCCAGAGTGTGGCGATGGAGACAGCAGCAATGGGAGGCCGTACAGGGACCCATGACAGACTCTGGACCTGACAGCAGCATGAGGAGGCGGTATAGGGGCCCATGGCAGATTAGGGGCCTGGCAGCAGCTATGGGAGGCCCGTAATCTGCCAGCACCCTATGACAAAAAATGGAACACACCAGCAGTGTGAGGAGACCTGAAAGTGGCACATGGCAGAGTGTGGCGATGGAGACAGCAGCAATGGGAGGCCGTACAGGGACCCATGAGAGACTCTGGACCTGGCAGCAGCATGAGGAGGCGGTATAGGGGCCCATGGCAGATTAGGGGCCTGGCAGCAGCTATGGGAGGCCCGTAATCTGCCAGCACCCTATGACAAAAAATGGAACACACCAGCAGTGTGAGTAGACCTGAAAGTGGCACATGGCAGGGGCATGATTCATGGCGGATTTAATCAGTTGTGTCAGGAACTGGTGGTTTGAAATCCAGACTAATCCACGCCCGATTCATTTTCACAAACGTGAGTCTCTCCACACTTTGGGTGGACAGTCGTGTCCTCCGCGGAGTTACAATACCTCCTGCCGCACTAAACACGCGCTCCGATGCCACGCTACTGGCCGGGCATGACAGCCTTTCAAGGGCAAATTCAGCTAGTTGGGGCCAAAGGTCAAGTTTCGTTGCCCAGTAGTCAAAAGGATTGTCTACCTCGGTTGGCAGGGTGCTGTCCAAGTAGGCCCAAGCCTGTTTGAGGTCCTGCTCCAGGTCCACCTGATGCTGCTGCTGCTGCGGCTGGTTAGTAGTTTCCTCACTGCGCTGGTGAAGAAAGCTACTCATCATCGACTGCAGACTGAGGCAGCCGCTGCTGGTGGAGCTACCACTGCTCCTACCACCCCACCCCTCCCCTGCTGCCATGGCAGCGGAACGCGAGCGCACAGGGCCCACAGTGTCTGAGGATGGACGTTGGCGCACAAAGGCAGAGACCAACTGACTACATAGGTGGTTTTTATAGTACGTTATTTTGGCCTCCCTCTCAGCAGGTGTGAAAAAGGCCACCATTTTTGAACGGTAGCGAGGGTCCAACAAGGTGGACAGCCAAAAGTCATCCCTCTGTCTGATGGTTATTATTCGGCTGTCGGTACGCAAGCAAGCGAGCATGCTATGGGCCATTTGTGCCAAGGAATGCGAGGGACTCCCTGCCTCCATCTCCACAGCATACTGCCACGGTGCGTCTGGGTCCTCTGTCTCCTCCTCCTCTACCACATGCTCCTGCTCCTCCACTCCTGTCCGCTGAGTGGAAAAACCACCCATTTCACTCAATAATTCCTGAGCACAATTGTCCTCCTCTACCTCCTCCTCTTCTTCCTGTCCTGCCCCCACAGGGGTCATGTGGCGTTGAGATCTGTGCGCCACGTCTACCGCACCCTGACCAGCCATTGTTAACAGCATTTGTTCCAGGACGTGCAACAGAGGAATGACGTCGTTCATCCCATAGTCCTGGCGACTCACGAATAGCGTGGCCTCCTCAAAGGGCCTGAGCAAGCGGCAGGTGTCACGCATGAGCTGCCAATGGCTGACATCGAAGTTACACAGGGGAGTACCTTTATCCGCTTGTAACATCAGGAAATCGGTGATGGCCTTTCGCTGTTCGTAAAGGCGGTCTAACATGTGTAGGGTTGAATTCCACCTTGTTGCAACGTCGCAGATCAGGCGATGCTGTGGAATTCCGTTCTGCCTCTGCAGCTCAAGGAGGGTGTGCTTTGCGGTGTAGGAATGGCTGAAATGCATGCAAAGTTTACGTGACATTTTAAGGATGTCTTGCAGTGGGATGGTGGATTTTAGGAACCGCTTGACAACCAGATTGAACACGTGAGCCATGCATGGCGCATGGCACAACCTTCCTTGACGCAGAGCAGACACCATGTTCTTTCCGTTGTCGGTCAACATGGTTCCGATTTTGAGTTTGCGCGGAGACAGCCATCTGTCGATTTCTCTGTTCATTACACTGAGAAGTTCCTCCCCTGTGTGACTACGTTCGCCAAGGCATACCAGGTGCAGCACAGCGTGACACCGTTGCGCCCTGCACATGTGATATGCCGGTCGGGTAATGGGACTTGGCACGGGGGTGGCGGCTGAGGACACGAAGGAAGAAGAGGTGGTAGAGGCGGACATGTTTTGTGGACCAAGGACGTGCAAACGTGGAGGCAAAAGCGGCGTGACCTGTCCAAGTTGCTGGTGCGGCTGTGACGGCACCACGTTCACCCAGTGGGCCGTAAATGACATGTACTGTCCCTGACCGTAGTTACAGCTCCACACGTCGGCGCTGCCGTGCACTTTGGCAGAGACCGACATGCTTAAAGACTGGCCCACCATCTCTTCTACATGTGAATGCAGGGCTGGCACTGCCTTTTTGGCGAAGAAATGACGGCTTGGCACTCTCCACCGCGGCGCGGCACAAGCCATCATTTCTCGGAAAGGTGCTGAGTCCACCACTTGGAAAGGGAGGGACTGCAGCACCAGCAACTTGGACAGGAGGACGTTCAGCTTTTGCACCGTCGGGTGCGTGCTCGCAAACTGTTGTCTCTTGGAAACAGATTCCAAGAAAGACTGCTGACGGAATCCGTGAACAGGAGTAGCAGGAGAAGGAGCATCTGAACGAGCGGAAGATGGCAACGAGCGACAACTCCCCTCAGCAGAGGTGTTGGAGCCTTGACTGGCTGATAGAGGGCGATTGACGTCGGGTGATGGAGCAAGTAACGGAGCGGGTGATGGAGCGGGGGCTGGGGTGGGCAGAACCGCTGTATCTTTATCACGGTTTTCCCAGGCCACCAAATGGCGACGCTGCATATGCTGCCACCCTCTTCTCCTGATGATGCGGAAGGAATAGCCTGATGACGACGAGGCTGCCAAGTGCGATCAGCCTCCTCATCATCAATTAGGGTCTCCGCCTCACTACTAGCCCCCTCGGCTGCGTGTGGGTCAGGAGACAGACCTGTCTCTAGACCGGCTACCGAGCCACTCTCCTCGCCACTACTTCTTCGCCTGGCTGCTGAAGAGGCGGATGTCTCCCCCCGTTCCTGACCGCCCTCTGTTTGCTCTTCCTCACTGTACAGTGGGGCTGAGCCCACAGCATGCGATACTTCGCTTGGTGAGGGAACACCAAAGGACAGGGGCAGGTAGAGGACACGTGATTTCAGTGGGCTTGGTCCCGGGCCACGCCAACTAACGGTTGTGTCTGACGTACCCACCGACCGTTGGCTATAGGTGTCAGAGGTGACCTGGGAAGAGGAAGACGACCGAGCCAACCAATTGATGACGGCAGGGTTGTCGGTGGAGACACGACCGCTGGATGACACCGGGAGCACTGGCCTCTGGCTGCGAATAGTGCTGCCTCGACCCTTTCCTCTGCTGCCACGTCTGCTCGCTCCTAAAACATTGCCTCCTCTGCCACTCCTCTGCACGTTGTCTGACATACTCTTTAATTAAACGATTCTGTGTCCCTGAGTAACAATTCTGTGTCTGTCCCTGAGTAACGATTCTGTGTCTGTCCCTGAGTAACGATTCTGTGTCTGTCCCTGAGTAACGATTCTGTGTCTGTCCCTGAGTAACGATTCTGTGTCTGTCCCTGAGTAACGATTCTGTGTCTGTCCCTGAGTAACGATTCTGTGTCTGTCCCTGAGTAACGATTCTGTGTCTGTCCCTGAGTAACGATTCTGTGTCTGTCCCTGAGTAACGATTCTGTGTCTGTCCCTGAGTAACGATTCTGTGTCTGTCCCTGAGTAACGATTCTGTGTCTGTCCCTGAGTAACGATTCTGTGTCTGTCCCTGAGTAACGATTCTGTGTCTGTCCCTGAGTAACGATTCTGTGTCTGTCCCTGAGTAACGATTCTGTGTCTGTCCCTGAGTAACGATTCTGTGTCTGTCCCTGAGTAACGATTCTGTGTCTGTCCCTGAGTAACGATTCTGTGGCCCTAAGTAACGATTCTGTGGCCCTAAGTAACGATTCTGTGGCCCTAAGTAACGATTCTGTGGCCCTAAGTAACGATTCTGTGGCCCTAAGTAACGATTCTGTGGCCCTAAGTAACGATTCTGTGGCCCTAAGTAACGATTCTGTGGCCCTCAGTAACAATTCTGTGGCCCTCAGTAACAATTCTGTGGCCCTCAGTAACAATTCTGTGGCCCTCAGTAACAATTCTGTGGCCCTCAGTAACAATTCTGTATCCCTCAGTAACAATTCTGTATCCCTCAGTAACAATTCTGTGTCCCTCAGTAACGATTCTGTGTCTGTCCCTAAGCAACGTTTCTGTGGCCCTCAGTAACAATTCTGTGGCCCTCAGTAACAATTCTGTGGCCCTCAGTAACAATTCTGTGGCCCTCAGTAACAATTCTGTGGCCCTCAGTAACAATTCTGTGGCCCTCAGTAACAATTCTGTGGCCCTCAGTAACAATTCTGTGGCCCTCAGTAACAATTCTGTGGCCCTCAGTAACAATTCTGTGGCCCTCAGTAACAATTCTGTGGCCCTCAGTAACAATTCTGTGTCTGGCCCTAAGTAACGATTCTGTGGCCCTAAGTAACGATTCTGTGGCCCTAAGTAACAAATCTGTGGCCCTCAGTAACAAATCTGTGGCCCTCAGTAACAAATCTGTGGCCCTCAGTAACAAATCTGTGGCCCTCAGTAACAAATCTGTGGCCCTCAGTAACAAATCTGTGGCCCTCAGTAACAATTCTGTGGCCCTCAGTAACAATTCTGTGTCTGTCCCTAAGTAACGATTCTGTGGCCCTAAGTAACGATTCTGTGGCCCTAAGTAACGATTCTGTGGCCCTAAGTAACGATTCTGTGGCCCTAAGTAATGATTCTGTGGCCCTAAGTAACGATTCTGTGGCCCTAAGTAACGATTCTGTGGCCCTAAGTAACGATTCTGTGGCCCTCAGTAACAATTCTGTGGCCCTAAGTAACAATTCTGTGGCCCTCAGTAACAATTCTGTGTCCCTCAGTAACAATTCTGTCTGTCCCCAACTCTCTCCCTGAATACAGCCAGGTCTGACTCTGTTGAATGACTGGAGGCAAATGGAGAATTCTAAAATGGCCGCCATTTATAGCTCGACCATTACACTGTGCTGGCTGGCTGGCTGCTGATTGGCTAATGCGATCACATGTCATGAATGAATGAATGCATTATAGGTCAGCGCGCCTTGTCTGCGCGCCTTCCCAGACATCCCCGCTCCGTCGCCGCACATGTCGCCGCCATTTTAGGAAAAATTTCGATTCGCGCATCCGAAGTCTGCTTATTTTCGGATTCGACGCGAATCGAAATTTTCCTAATATTCGAAACGAATTCCACTTCGCCTACTTCAATTCGCTCATCTCTAGCGACTACTTGTATTGATGTATCATATGTACCAATAAAAATGATTGAACTGGAGAGATTATTTCCCAACAGGCTGGTTGTACACAAGATGATCAATAGACTGGTCCCTGCTGAACCCTCTGAATTTCGATCTGTATATGGCTGACTTCGTTAATGAGCTCAGCAAGTGCAATGCATGCAACTCAAATGTCACTTTTTCTGCTGTTGTATGGTCTGCACACCGCATTACTGATGCAGCTACCTCTCTGTAGGAGTCTAATGTTGGTGCTATTGAGAGGTCTCAGGATGCTCACATACTGCATAGTATTCCTGAGACTTGCCTAAAAAGGAGTCAATGCCTTGTAAATTATTGCCCACTAGGTTTTCAATTTGTCAGCTAGCCTAAAAAAAAAAAAAAAAAAAAATCTAGAATGACAAATTTTATTGATCTGCTATTTGCTCACATCTGCTAAAGAATTTAAACATTTTTATAAGTGGTAAAAAACAAAACAAAAAAACAAGGTTGAAGAGTACAGGTGTAGGCCTGTAACCATGAATTTTAACAACTGGTTGCAGGCCTTTTGCATCTATTCTAGCATAATTTGTGAGAAAATTGCTGAAAAAAAATGTAAATGCTTATAGTGGCTCTGATACTTATCCTGTGTTTTTTAAGCAAGCCTAGGGCCAACAAAGGCCAAAGATACCCTTCTAACCTTAATATCTAGGGTGCTGGGAGAAGGCATCCATCTCAGTCTGCATTTGATCTGTCCCTTTCCACTCTCCTCACCTCACTAATGGTTTCCTTCTCACATAGCAATAGGGAAGCAATTATAGCAGGATAAGCTGGACAGCATAGTTAACATGAATGATCCGGACACCACAACTTAATTTTAAAGTGAACCTGTCAAAGCCCCATGCAGATTAGCATCAAGTGGCAATTTTCATCCACTAACAAAATAGCTGTGGCACCCCTTATTTTCATTTTGGGCTACTGGTGCACTGCAAATGGCAAAGCTATTGCTCCTGTTTGTTGGAGACTGTGTTCCACCTAGACATAGTTGTTCCCCAAAGTCTTTGCAGATCACACAAGGCTTTCCCAGTCACTGCCAGTTATACAGGTAATGCCATGACAAAAAGCAATGGGAAGAATGGTGCACAGAGCTTTCAACATTACTGAATTGTTGAAGCTATAAAGAAAAACAGCACTATGTGCAGTACTCTAGAGGTGCAATGTTAGAAAACCATGAGCTATTCAAACAGGAATAGATTTACATGACAACTTACTACTAATATGCACAGGCTGGTGACAGTGTCTCTAAGAACATGGGTGTTCTTTGCTGTAAAGCTGCATCTCCATACCTAATTTCATATTACATTTTTCACTTGACCTGCAAGGTAGATTTAACATTCGCCATTACATACACCCCTCCAGAGATTGATCATCATCATCTGAATTTGATCGTTAGTACTTTGAAATGTGTTTAGTGTGATGCTTTCAAAATTTGCCATGAGAGAGCTGGGAGTCATTACAAAAAAAAATAAAAAAATAAAAAAAATAAGAATAATAAATATATATATATATATATATATATATATATATATATAATATATTAGAGAGAGAGAGAGAATGAATGGTCTGAGACCTAAGAAACGTGTGATTCAATAGTGGCTCGTCACATTCAGTTTGACTTTTTTTGTAATGTTGAAGATGTGTGGTAGCAAAATCAAACCACTTCTTCAGTGCCAATGTATCTAGGAAGAGCTAGTTTATTTTTAGTTAGAGACTGAATAGCAGTGTGGTGGAATAGTCAGAATGCGTCGCATTTTGATGACGTCAGGCGCCACATGTGCTGATCCCGGACATCTTGGAGACTCTGCCAGGCTTCACCATCTATGCTGCATATGCACAGCACCATCTGCTGGCAGATACCTTGGAGATTCCACCAGGCTTACCATCCATGTTGCACATGCACAGCACCACCTGCTGGCGGACTCAATCGATTTCCTCTCTGGATCAGTCACACAACTACATCTGGCTCCAGACGTCTCACCCTCTTACCCATGAGCCTGTTTTTAAATTCTAAGATGTGAGTTACTACTTATCTTTCTATTAAATACCTTCACAGTACACAGAGGCGCTGTGTTTTCTTTGTTTCCCTTCTGCAGAGTTATGCTTCGCTCCTACGCAGCTTGCCCTTAGTGCCTACTGGACCACCTTTACCCCTGCCCATTTGAAACTCATCAAACATACATGGACTGCCACACCATGTGCCTGTTATCTCTTTTGTAGTGCTACATCGATAAATGCCAAAACAAAAAAACACTCTAGCAATTATAGTCACACAGGTTGCTCATTTAAAATAATCTGCTTTGGACGGAGGTTCCCAGCCATGCAAGTTAATGGGACCAGAGACATCACTGGTTGTTAAGGACTCACTGGTATCTGCATTCGCCAGTGTCCTTACCACTGAAAGCAAAGCAGGCATGCATAATAGAGGAAGTAATACCGATATTATACATGACATTTGGATCATGCCAAATGGGGAAATGTCCAAAACAGCCAATGTTTTGTCCGAACTTATTTTCAAACAAAAACTTAAGCTCATGCCTAATTAGAACTCAAGTGGCTTGGAAAAGCTGTGACATGTCCTGTTCAATATGAAACTATACCATGAACTAGATGACACACCCTCAGACACCGATGTTTAATGTAAAATACTTACTTTAGGCTGAAATTGACGAGCAAACATCAAATACCTCTGAATATCCTCAATTGAATAAACTCTTTCTATAGACTCCTCATTGCGTGCATGTAAATCAACTATCCTCCGTGCTATTGCATAGTCTGTCACCTAAAAAAAAAAAAAAAGAAAAAAAAAAAAAAGTTTAAACCAAACATCTGGCCGTACTTTCTCAGAAATGAAATGTGCAGTGTATTTAACCCTGTTTTCTTGGGAAAAATCTTGCAAAAAAAACACCTGTACAACGGCCATGCAAACCATATTGTAAAAACATTAAAATTACCATTCCTTTTCAAATTTGCAACCGCTATATCTTCTGTAAAATTCAATGTAATATGGTAACCTGGAGGCATTTTATACACATTCAGTACACAGTGTACAGAACACCCCCAGAAATGTCATTTCCTGTGTGTGATTGGTTCACTGATTTAGAAAGATACTCCTAAAGGGTTAATCATTTTTAATGGGATTTAGATCCTGCCACTTTCCTCATTAGTAAGAAATCAAGAAAAGATCAAAAATGATAAAAGGCACCCCTATTTGCATTCACTTTGCACATGGACACAAATAGCCATTTCTTCAGAATAATAAAGGTAGGAATTGGAAACAGTGTTTGTTAAAATCCCTGCAATTTATATTTATCACCCAGAGAAGAATGTTTTTTTCTCTCAACAAAATTGGAGTGACTTTTAAATTACTCATTTTGGAAAAAATAGGGTTTTGCATTTTGTAATGGTTTTGCATTTTGTTCTTGCCATAAAATCCTTTTGTCTGCTTTATGTCATCATCTACTGGGTACAGGTGCCACCTGCAGGAGTTGAATGCTAGGTACCCTAAACAAAAGACAGTTCAGGGGTAGCTCCTGCTGGTGGCAAGCCCCCCCCCAAAAAAAAAAAACAAAAAAAACAAAAAAAAACAAAAAAAAAACCAAAACAAAACCAAAAACGGGCAGCAGTAAAATCAGAGGGGTGAACACAGGTAAGGATTTTACAGCAAAACACAAAAAATCCTAATACAAATATATCTATTGCTCATTGGAAAACACAAGCTTAAGATTACCCCTTACTAAGAATCACCAAAGCAGGAAAGACTGTTCTCATTGCCTAAAAGCATACACAATTGTTTGCCCAATTTAGTCTGGGCAGCAGCAGTCGATGCTACAAGTCCTTACATAAGCCATTTACCAATACAAAAAGTCATTTAGCAATAGTCATGGTATTAGTACCATCACCAATAAATGGCCACATCTCATGCAGGGCTGTAGTTGCTAGGATGCTGGTAGACACCAAATCCTAGCAACCAACGGCACATCTCCAGGCCCCTTTACCCCAAATATAAACAGTGGGTCTGGGGATGCTGGCTGACGTCGTGTGGCTAAATGTGGTCAGTACTGTCAGCAAGCAACCCCAGTTCCTTTGTTCACAGTCAGCTGCCAGCCAAGGAGTTCCCTGTTGTTGGCTGACGAATTCCCTGCTGATAACACGTGGAGCAGAGTTTACCTTGAATCCTTGGTAACCGCGAACCCAAACCTCATCACACAGGGAAGATAGCCCTAAACCAATCACTCAGTGACGACTCCCTCTGGGGGCTGCAGCCATACAGCTTCTTAAGGGGACACAAGGGGTAGGGACAAAAATTTCCACAAAGAAAACATGGTGATTGCAGCTGAACCCACATGAAGCATGAACTGCATAGACTAGAGATCTGTAACTGGGGAGACTACCATGATCTAGGTTATCTGGTCTATTACCCAGCTAGTGATTTCCTTGAACAACTAAAAAGGGAGAAGGATTTCAAGGAGGAATCTATGTTCAAACTCCTAGATGCTATGCGAATAACTGAAGTTTGTTCCACAGCGTTGGATTGTCATGACTTTCAGATACTGCCCTGGGTTGTTTGTCTTAGTGGTACCTTGTGTCCTACTCCTGCAGGTGGCATTCTACACAGAGGGTGATAATCTAATGCAGAACTGTGTCCTCCAATAAACCACCAAAAAAAAAAAAAGAAAAGTAAACTAATCCCATTTTTCGTGTTTAATTGTTAAATTAAAAAAGTTTAATGTACTTTATTGCTAGGACAAAGGGGGGTTCAATCCCCTATGTGAGAGTACAGGTGACAGATTCTCTGTGGAGACCAACAGGGGTCTGCTAGAATATGTACAGAGCACTTCTGTTATTCGCAATTCATAAATCTGAACAGAGCTGCACTGCATTACTGCCATTTCAAAATTAATTTTGCAAAGAAATTGAAAGTGGTTTAGGATAAATGTAATGTCCTCCTGCATGTTTAAGGGACCTTAGCCAATCCCCTGGCAGGAGGCTGGGCATGGTGATCGGGGTAACCCTCAAGTATCACAGATGCCTGGGGAGCAAGAGTTAGGGTGGAAGATGGACAGAGGAAGGCTGGAGTGTGGAGTCTCCAGGGAGGGGAGGTAGGATGCTGAACGAGAGGATCTCTACTGCCTCAGAGTCTCCTTAGGACAACAACCTGTTAGCAGGGAAGGAGCTAGCCCAGTGCAAGGCCTGAAGACAGCCACTAACCCATCACACTAGGCAAGCACAGTATGAGTACTCTTACACCCTCTGGGCCGGATATGGGGAGAGGGCGGCCAGGTGGAATACCCAACTGCTCTTCATCTGCGACTGCTTAACTGCAAGCTTTTGCTCAGGGAAACTCCCAGTACAGCTGGTTGAAGAGGAGGATTCATCCGGTGTCTGAGGAGGTACACCAAAAAGGGACTGTAGCATTCCTTAACAGAGATTGTCACTATTCTTTTTTTGCCAGCCTACATTTTGTACATGGTTGCTAAAAGGTTTTTCTTGAGTTTCACAGTTCCTTGGGCATCCCATATACCCCTAGACCCCATCCAAGTTGTCAACCCTTTAATAAAAACAACTAAAAACCAGGTCAAGGACTGTTTGCTAACTCTCAAGGTACAAGTGAGGAAAATGCATGTTGCTTGGCTGTGAAGAGCATAGGAGGACCCAAAACCAACTCAGCGGACCCTAACGGGACAGTGCTACACAAGAATCATGAAATTTGTATTAAGCAATATGTCAGCAAATAAATCAAAATTTAATTTATGTATGCTGTATTATGAATTGTGTGTCTCATAAGAATAGTATCCTTAATGCGATTAAATGACCTTCATTTGGTGACGGAACATTGTGTGCAACACATTCAACTCTTACTTAGACTATGTCAGGGCTCTGTCCACAGCAGAGGAGACCTGGCACTCCTGCCAGTACCTTGCATGGCCACAGAAGTGCAGATTGGCTAAAATCTATGCGCATTGGTGCACGGACACGAGCCGAAACATGCATGCGCACTGGCACATAGTTGTACACGCATTGGCTCAGTTTGGTGCCAGACGGCCTTTATAAGTAGGCCCATCACTCCCTCAAATTGATGGCTGATCTCTGGCTCCCCAGTACCGTTGTCCAAGTTCCCTTGCTATTGTGATTTCCTGTTACCAATTCAGCTTGCTCTTGGACCGGTCTACTCTGCCTGACTCCTGACCTGATTCTGGCTTGGCTAATGGATATTCTCGCCCGCTCCTCTGTGTATGACCCCGGCTATCCTATTGACTACGTCTGCTCCAATCTCCTCCTGACACTTGACCTTGGCTTTGAACCGACTATCCTGTAATCCTCTGTTTCCCTGAAGGCTTGCATACCTCTTACAGGTGCCACCTGTCTGCAGACTCCATTACAGTGCATCAGCTGTGCTCCTGGGTGTACCTCTGACAAGCACTCCTACAGGCGACCTGTGCTACTTTGGGCCCAACTCCTGCTATCCCATATCCAGAGGAGTCTGGAACTTAGCCGCAAGGGAAGCCCTCTCTCCATTGACCTCCAACACCAGGTACATGATAGACTATCTCTATAGACCTGTACCAATTGATTATGTTCTCTTTGGAGAGATATCCTCTGACTTTGTTATAAGTATAAGTATGTCCATTGGAAGATGGAGATTCCTCTTTATCCCTGTACTTGTGACAACTAAAAATTGAATATGTTTGACTTTTCAGTCTCTAATCCTTCCATACTATATCCAAAAACAAATTTTTGTTTAGTAATAAACACAAAATTAAGGTGCTTTTAAATATACTGATAACACTGTTCAACAGGTAAAAAGTTTTGGGCATAAAATTAGCTAATCTTACATAATTTTGGGGTGCTGAAAACGAAAATGACCCTAAAAAATGTTGATTGGCTCTAGTTTCCATGATATATTCACCCATCTAATGACGTAAGCCATTCAAAATTATGATGCAACTTCAGCTGCATATTGCGCAATTGATACTGGTGACCAATAGAAAATTGCATGTATACGGAGATGATGCAATATTAGCCTTTAATTGCATCACTTCACTGCATAAAAGCTGCAGTATCTGTAGCTGATTGTAGTTCGACAGCGTCTTTACATTTCGTTTTATGCTTATATAGGCTACTCAGTAATGCCTCGAACTTGTGTGAATAAAGCAGATAATTTCTGCTATATCTGCGGTGAAATAACTTTTATCTCACAAAAAAGGAGGATAACAGGAATGATTAAGAAAGCCTACAACTTGTATTTTGGCTGCAAGATAGGAGACCAGGACAAGAGCTGGGCACCACATATATGCTGCAATTCTTGTGGGACGGCACTGGAGCAATGGTTGAATGGAAAAAAGGCATCTATGCCTTTCGCTGTGCCAATGATTTGGAGAGAGCCAACAGATCATGTTAGTAATTGTTACTTTTGTATGGTGCCTCCAACAAAAGGGCTAAATAAGAAGAAAAAGTTATCTGTGCACTATCCAAATATTCCATCGGCAATACGTCCAGTTCCTCATGGAGAGGGGCTACCAATTCCTAAAGCACCAGAATCCTTCGTGGTTGAGTCAAGTGAGGAAGAACCTGAAGCGTGTAGTCACGTGCACTTGTAAAAGATAGCCCTTTCCTCGAATACAAGAGAAAAGCCAAGAGAAGCAAAACCGACACAAACTGAAGACAAAACTAGTGAGAATCCTAAGTATTAAAATGATTCAACTTAGCTTATGGCTATAATTTTTCTTGGTAATCCTATGCAATATATTATGCCATTTAGGCTTTGTTATGTAGTCAATATCACTTGCTTTATATTTGTGGAAAGACATCTATCTATATAATTAGTGTGCATTATGTAGTCATTACGCCTATAGTAGAAAACTTTCCGTTTACAGAAAAACTAGAGCCAATTGACAAATTTCATTGTTATATTTGAACTCAGAATGTGAAATTCATTAAGAAATGGATCCTTTTGTTTCCAAAACTGGCAAAAAATAAAAATTTGTTGAACAGTGTAATTGGACATAACTGCTGGGATGCATCTATGCAACTTAAAAATAAAAAAATTTAGGTATAAACATCATACAGGTCATCCTTAAAGATAAACTCTAGGCAGATACAGTATAAAGAAATATCAATAATACAATCATGTATTTAGTAGATTAACTGCAGCTAGTACAAGTACCCAAATTTGACTGGGTATAAACCCCTCTAATCACTTACAGTTCAATGAAACACAAAAACTAACTATTATGCCAATCAAGTGTATATGGATACAAGTGTAGTACGACCCCCTTAGGAGTTGCTGAGTTTTGTGTCCCCTTTTAGTCCTGCACAGCCAGGCAACACACATTTCCTTCCACACTAGAGACAGTAACTAGTCCTTGAGCTTGTTTTTGTAGTTTTATTAAGGGATATTTAACTTTGATGGGGTTAATGGGTGTATAGGATGCCCAAGGAACTGTAGAAATGTGGAGGACAAACTCCTTAGCAGCCATGTACAGATGTGGATAACAGAGTGAAAGTCTCTCCTCTGAATATTTCTCCAGCCCTCCTGGTGTACCGCCTCAGACCCAGATGGATCCTCTTCACCCATTTGACTGAGGGAGTCCCTGAGAAAGGGGACCCAAAAACTGCCACTTTAGTAAAACCGCCTCAGATGAGGAGCTAGTTGGGTTAGCCGCCTGACTGCCCTCTCTCATTTTCCAGCCCGAGGGGTGCAGGATTACCCAGTCCTCTCTCCTGTAAGCTTGTGGGTTGGTGGCTGCCTTCAGGCCTTATGCTGGGCTGGCTCCTATCCTGCTTCCCAGGCTGTCCCGGTTGGGGCTGAAAGATCCTCCTTCCCAGCTCCTGCCTGCAAGTATGCCCATCTCCCAGGCTCCCCACTCCAGCCTAACTCCATCTTCCACCTGACACTGACCTCACTTCCTGATCAGGCTCTCACACTTAATGGCTACCTTGACCCCATGCCAAGCCTCCTGATTGAGGACTGGTCAGAGTCCCTTGAGTATGCAGATCAGCCCCTCCTTACCCCCTTGCCTTCTAGAAACTTCGAGCAATCGGAGATATCAGGGAACTGACCTGCAGAACCCGCAGCCCTAACCCACGTTAACCTGGCTAACTCATCCCAGGCTGACTCACACCAGGTTGCTATCCAGCCTCTAGCTGAAAACCTATCTAGCTCCCCCTAGCTAACTAGAGGAACACTACACAAGTAAACAGGTAGATTAAGTCAGAAAATAAAAAAAAAAAAGGATAAAAACCTACCTCATTGCATTCATCCACTAGAATGAAAAAAAGATCAAATCTGGACATTATAGGAGCAGAAAGATTTATATTATGCTTTAAAGATTTTGATCGCTCATATCTTCCACCAATAGGATTTGCGGCTGCCAAAATGGATGTGCGGGCATTCAAAGTGGCCTTGAAATTAAATTGAAATAAAATTATTTAAATTGCTAATATTACAATGTTTCTTAAATGCATTATAAAAAGATGCACCAATCCAACAACTTTAGTATTTCAGAAGAAACAACAAAGGTAATTTAACCACTTTAAGCAGCATAATTTAAAATCGTGCTTAACAAAGACAATATTTGAATTTTTGGCTAGCAGAAATTGCTTAACACTATTAATTTTTAAAAAATGATAGGTCACATTTATGCAACGGTTTTTTCAAACCTATATTCACAATTAGCAATAAAATAATCAGTAAATGATGCTTAAAATTCCTTTACAACTCTTCAGTTCAGCATTAACTGTAAAAAGACTCAATTCCCAATTGTGGTGTCCCAAAAAACAATTAGCATTGTGGTCACTTTTCAGAGGTTGTGTTTTGTTGCCTCCTCACCACCTGATTTAATCCTGTAATGCTTGACGACTGCACTTGTATGCGTTTCGCACACTTGCGGCATGGTCCCATTGAATTTAAAGGGCGAGTTTTACGGAAAAGAAATAGAAAAATGTTATAGAAAGAATTAAAAGATGGTAAAAGGAGGAAACACCACCACTGGTACGGCAAATAAGTTTCATAAATATTATAGCAGGCTGTACGATGTGAGCCCCAGAAATCAAAAAGAAATGGAAGATGAAAAGAATAAAAATAGGCAGAAATATTTAAAGTAGAGTTGCCAAGATTAGCACAAAAATTAGGGTCCCTAGGGAGCTCAATTACCCTGGAGGAAATTACCCTGGCCATAACATATATGGCCGCAGGAAAGAGTCCTGGCCCGGATGGATACACTGAGGGATATTTAAAAAAAATTAAAAGATCTCCTTGTCCCTATAATGTGTGGTTATATGACTGCAATAGGGGAGGGACTGAAAATGAGGGAGGAGTCCTTTCAGGCTTATAGAACGATTTTATTTAACCCCTAGCCTACAGGGAACTTATACCCCCTTCCTGCCCAGGACAATTTCCAGCTTTCAGCGCTGTCACACTTTGAATGACAAAGTGTCAAACACTGTATCCATATGAAATTTTTATAATTTTTTTGTGACAGATAGAGCTTTATTTTGGTGGTATTTAATCACCTCTGGGTTTTTTATTTTTTCTTAAACAAACCAAAAACCACTGAAAATTTTGAAAGAAAAATGTTTTTTCTTAGTTTTTATTATAAAAATTGTAAATAAGTGATTTTTCTCCTTCACTGATGTGCGCTAATGAGGCTGCACTGATGGGCACTGATGAGGAGGCACTGGTAGGTGGCACTGATGGGCATTGACAGGCATCACTGATGGGCACTGAAAGGCAGCACTGATATATGGCACTGATAGGCGGCACTGACTGGCACTAATAGGCGGCACTGTTAGGCGGCACTGACTGGCACTGATGGGTGACACTGAAAGGCAGCTCAGATGGGCACATATGTGGCATTGAAGTGCACTGGTAGCACTGATATGTGGCACTGATGGGCACTGGCACAGCACTGATGGACACTGACAGGTGGCACTGCTGCTGGATCATCAGTGCCCTGATGATCAGTGTACATGTCCCCTCCGCGGAAAGCTGATTATCGGCTCTCCTCTCCTCTCGAGCTGTCAGCGTGAGGAATGCCGATAACCGGCTTTTCCTTGTTTACATGTGATCAGCTGTGATTGGACACAGTTGATCGCATGACCGAGCCGTCATCTTCAGCTCTTTCCGTGATTGGTGATCCGCTGTGTCCGAGGGACACAGTGCACAGCCGATCGCCGCGCTGCGTGCTCCCTCAGCTGCGCATGCCCAGTGAGAATGGGAGGACGTCATATGATGTCCTCCCAGAACAAGCGAACCACCTTGCGCCCGTCATATTACTATATGGCGGGCAGGAGGTGGTTAAAGTAGGGAAAGACAGTACAATGTGCTAGTTATAGGCCCATATCCTTATTGAATATTGACACCAAATTGTATGCTAAAAAGGTACTGGCAACCAGAATGAAGGCGTTGATGTCGGAGTGGGTACACCTAGATCAGGTAGGATTTATTCCAGGAAGAGAAGGTAGGGACAATGGTCTGAGATCATTGCTCCTCCTACAAAAGGGTAAAAAGAGAAATTGCTGACAGTGTTCCTGTCGATAGATGTTGAAAAAAGTCTTTTGACAGGGTTAATTGGGAATTTATATTTGATACATTGGAGGCCTTAGGAATAGGGACTAAAATGTTAAGGTGGATAAAGGGGCTTTACAATGGCCTGTCAGCGGCCATTAAGGTTAATGGATCCCTCTCGCAGTTCTTTAAAATGTATAAAATTGTACTAGACAAGGATGTCCATTCTCACCTTTGTTATTTGCATTGTCCTTGGAACCTGTTCTGGCGAGGATAAGAAAGTGTATAGATATAGCAGGAATAAAAATAGGGGATGTGGAACACAAGGTTGTAGCATATGCGGATGACAAGTTTTACATTGTAAATCCTAAAATAACATTGCCTAATTTAGTGAGATTGTTAAATCAGTATGGCGAGCTGTCAAAGCTGACAATAAACTCTGCAAAATCAGAGATTTTAAACATCAGTTTATCAAAATCAAAGTTGAGTCTTCAAAAGAGTTTCCATTCACTTGGAGGGGAAAAGAAATAGGCCATCTGGGAGTAAAATTAACTCCAATAAAAAGGCCTATATCAGGTTAATTAAATCCCATTAATAAACAAAATAAAGGAAGAGTGGAGGAGATTGTCAAAAGGTGGATAGGTCGTATAAATCTGGTAAAGATGGTACCAAAAATCCTGTATAAGTTTCATATGCTACAAGCACACCTTCCAGGATCATTTTTTGAGATAATTAAGAAAATGATATTCAAGTCTATTTGGGAAAATAAACCGAGAATTAGTTATGAGGTGCTGTGTATGGGGGGACTTGGGTTTGCCCAATATGAAGAAATATTACTTAGCGTTGATACTATCACGTATAATAGACTGGACTTTTAATGTACAAGGGAAAGGTTGGGAGAATATGGAAGGGATTTTGAGTAGGGCATAGTTAGCGAAGATGGTGTGGATACCACATAATTTTCTCACACTAGATATCAATATTAGTTCACCAACAAAGATAATTTTAAATGTTTGGGATAGGTTGTATAAGCAAAAATGGTGGAAATATAATTCACTTATGACTCCCCTGGGGTGAACAGAGTGTTTCCCCCCAGGGAAGGATAGCATTTCTGGGAAATGGTTTACAGATAAAAATGCACATTTGAAGGACATATTGAATAAAAGGAATTGTACACTTTTTAGATTTAAAGAAGAAAGGGGATCTATTTTTCACATTAGATGAGTGGTGGTATTGTCAATTTAGTCACTTTGTTTCAGTGCTCCTACAACCATTGAGGACCGAGGAAGATCTGTATCCATTTGAAAAGCTGGTAAATGTAGTTACAGCTCTTCGACAAATTACCTCTAAGATATATAGGATTCATATGGATATGGAATATGTTGATCCTCCTCGGTTTTTGGGAAAAGCTTGGAACAGAACTGAATGAACAGCAAAGGAATAAAATATTCAAATTAACACATGGGTTGATGAATATGAGCACAGTTAAGATGAATTACAAATGCTTGGCGACATGGTATAGCACACCGAATAAGGCACATAAACAACAAGTAGATGCTTCCGTTGTGTTGGAGAGGTTGTGAGGAAAAGGGAACTATGGTGGCACTGCTCGAATATGCAGGACAATTGGAAGGGAATACTACAACTCATTCAGGAAATATGTGGGAGAGAGATCCATGGATGTGTTTGTTTTATAAACCTGAACCTTCAATAAACGTGTGCAGGAATAGGGTACTGTATTATTTAGTCAGTGTGGCGAAGGGCTTCATCTCCAAATTTTGGCAAGTCTCAGAGTCACCAAGACTGGATAAACAGAGTGGAAAATATCTATAGGTTGGAGGAGTTGCATCATATTGCGGTGGGTAAATTAGATAAATTTAGGAAAGCATGGAGTAGCTGGTTCAATTTTAAAACATTTAAAAAATATCTGGAATTAATTGCAGTTTAGGTGGAATATATAAGAGGAAGCCTAACTGAGATCCAGAGAGAAAGAAAAGATGTAAGATGGAGGGGTATAGAAATGGATAGAGAACCATGAGGGAGGAAAACAGAAGAGGATGTGGACAGGGGTAAATGTGTTTCAAAAGGAATTTAGGTATTGGGGATGTACTAGGTGTATGCCCTTATTTATTTTGTATTATGTATTAAAATGTTCTTTGTATCAGAAAAAATTAATAAATTATACAAAAAAAATAAAAAAGGGTGAGTTTGACAGTCACTTGTCACTTAAATCTGTCGGCCGAGTTACAGTGATACCAAGGTTTCAGATTTTTTTTTTTTTTTTAAACATGTTATACTTACCTGCTCTGTGCAATGGTTTTGCACAGAGCAGCCTTGATCCTCCTCTTCTTGGGTCCCCTTCTGGTGCTCCCCCCGCTGAGAGCCCCCAGAGCATGCTCCTTGAGCATGCCTGCTCCCAAGCTGCCTCTGTCTATAGGACACACAGAGCATGGTGGCTTAGCCCTGCCTCCTGCTCCCTCCTCACTGGCTGTGATCCACAGCAGCAGGAATCAATGGCTCCCACTGCTGGGTCTCAGCTAATGAGGAGGGGGAGGCCCAGGAGAGCCGATGCTATTGTGCACATCGTTGGATCAAGATCTGGCTCAGGTAAGCCAGATGGCTCTGGCTCCCGCTAAAATCGCATGACCTGGATAGCCCAGCGGGCACTGTGAGGGTCATTTTTTTTTTACTTCAGTTCTTTTGATGCTATTAGGCTGGATATCTTGGGCAAGAAGCTAGCAGTGATACAGGTTGATGTTTCCCTTGTGGTCATGGATTGTAGACCGACAGGAAGACCACAGTATGTGCATTTGCAAAACTGTGTGTTGGATAGGGTGATTAGCAGTATTGGACTACCACAGGGGACAGTTCTCGCTCACTTTTTACTGTCTAGACCACCGATTTCAGTTACCAGACAGTCCCTCCATCTTCAGAAGTTTTCTGATGACTCTGTGGTAGTGGGATGTATCAGGGATGAGGAAGAGTCTGAGTACAGGACTGTGGTGGAGAACTCCGTCACATTTATGCTCACACCATGTGACAAGGAAAGCTGGTTGTGGATTTGAAAAGGAGGAAGGCACCGGTAACCCTAGTCTCCATCTAGGAGTGGATGTGGATGTAGTAGAGAATTAAACGCATCTGGCAGTGCACATAGAGGCAGCTCTGGCCCGTCTATAGAGCACCTTAGTGTTTCCTCCTGACTCCAGCTTATTACCTATTTTTGAGGCTGAGGTCTTAACGTCTGCCAGACAATGCTGAAGAGGTTTTAGAGTCTGTGGTGGTCAGTGCTCTCCTGTATGCAGTGGCATGCTGGGGAAGCATTATTAAATAAATCACTCGGAAACTTATAACCTAAATAAAACTCAGTGAATATCCAACTTCTCATCCCAAGAAAAAGTCACACTTTCACACCTGAAAACAAATACTAAAAATAAATATTCAAAACCTTTTTCTTAGCCTTCACTTAAATTATTAAAATCAAACCATAAAATTAAATATAAATAAAATATAAATAAAAGTTGCAAAGAAATAAATAAATTTCCAAGTCCAACAAAATCTCTCAATCCTGTGTGTCCAACTTCAATATTTCCATCATTCCGGACCCAGTGAATACCTCGAAAAAAAAAAAAAAAAACTAAAAGTGTATTACCTTCAAATAATAAGTATATACCTTCAAAATAAGTATATGCTATATTCTGTGCAAAATAAAATAGATTCAACTGTGAGTAACACGTGAATCGTGCAGAAATCACTGTGTACACTATAAATAAACTAATAGTGACAAATTGTGTACACGGAAAAACAAAAAATACAATATAAAATGTAATTATATTAAAAAAAAAATTAACTAAATAATCAAATCAATTTTAAGCAAAAAAAAATTAAATATTAAAATATAAATAAATAAAAAATAAAAGTGAACACTCCGTGACCACCTCTATATGGCAAGAATGCATAAAATTACCCTCATTGAGTAATATCAAGCCTTAAGGGATATTCAGATGTTTTAGCAGTAACTTTCAGGCTCTCAATAGCTGTATGCAGGATGAACCTTTAATGCACCATCATCCTCAAAAGATAGACAAGAACCCATGTAGCATGATATAATAGGTACCAAATCATTTAATATAGCATCTTACATTAGGGACTTTGAACATTCAGTAATAGATTCCCATGACTCAGCCACAGCAGCTTCCTGAGATATAAAACACGTCTTTCCAGTCAACAAAATCCCTTCAGAAGAAGTCCAGAAGTGCCGAAATGCGTCAGAGACGTGACGTCTGACGCAATTGTGCAAAACCGGACGTGGCGGCGTGGCCATTTTGCTCATTGGAAATATATCCAAAATGTTCAAAAGCCTTAATAAGGTTTGGTGTAGAAAGATGGGGTTGGGTACTAAAAAAGAAAAAAAAAAAAAAGTCATCTGCATATGCTGCGGTTTTAGGGCCTACCACAAAATCTCCTATAGTAGGGTTATTGTTAATTGTGCAAATAAAAGGTTCCAGGGTTAAAATAAACAGGAAAGGCGAAAGAAGATAACCTTGATGTAAATTACATCAGAGAAAGTACCATTTATCTTAAGTCTTGCCAGGGGATTGTGCTATAGAGCAGATATCCATGATGGTATGTGTGGTCTCAAACCAATATGCCTGCAAGTAACTAACATAGTCCCAAGCAACCCGGTCAAAAGCCTTTTCTGCTTCAGTAGACAACAGAAGACCCTCAACCCCCTTTGAATGAGCATGGTGAAGTTATGAAGTTTAGTAAAATAGATGAGTTATATTCAAGGCTCTTGCAAGAAATTTACAAACTCCTATAACTGTTTGCAGTAAAACCCTTTTTTTAAAAAAAAAAAAAAAAAAAAAAAAAAGGATACATTTGGCTGTAAGGTTCAGCAAGGATTGCAATTGTTGCAGAGTAGCAGACAATTCAGCCCCCACAGATTCTGCTCCTGATTGATTGTGTTGGGCTTCAAGGGTTGCAATTAGCTTTCTCTCTCATGATAGGTTTGGTCGCTTTTCTTCTGTGACCATAAAACGTAAAAATTCTCCATGCAATGCCCATTTATGAGCCTCCCACACTATCAAGGAGACAATTCACCTGACAAATTAAGTTGGAAATAGGACTTCATAGCTTCCATAATTTGTTGAGTAGAAGAATCTGTCAATAAGGTAGGATTTAGGAGGCCAGTAAGTTCCAATGACACCGACACAGGGGAATGGTTGAAAAACATTTGTATCCCTATGTCTGTGGATTAAAGTGTGGGTAGATCACAATGAGTGATGAAGACAGTCAATGCGGAAGTGCTTTTTCGCAGAGTGCTGAGTAAAAGGTGTAGTCTCTACCTGTGGGGTGCACCACTTGCCATGAATCCATTAAGGTGAGGGAATTCAACAAGATTTTGATCGGTTTAAAAATTTTGTAGGCATTATTAGACGTGCTTAGACGTGTCTTGTATAGGTTGTAGGGGTATGTTGAAATCACCTCCTAGCAAAATACAGTCGACGGCAAACGCATATTTTGCCACGTGCCCTTCAGAAGATAAATCTACCTTGGGAATCTATAAATTGTTGTAATGGAAAACGCCATATGCTTCTGTATATGAATGGACATGCCTTTAGATTTTTGTAATGGGTTCAGTGCATGTTACAGTCAAATCAAGATTTTGTCAAATAAATGCAGTATGGACCAAGATTGGAAGCAAGTCTCCTGCAAAAACACAAAAGGAAGGTTTCACTTTCCTTAACTCTCTCAGTAGTTGTATCCTCTTCTCGGATAGTGAGACCTTTGACATTATGCAAAATTAAGGTGGGACTCTTTCCCAAGTAAGCCATTGTTTAAAGAGAAGTGTATAACTTCCAATGAGAAATTCAGCTAGAACCACCAAAGAGTATATTTACTATAATAAATCAGTGAATTAAAGTAGTAAGGATGAAGAGGGAGAAAAAAAAAAAAAAAGAAGAAGAAGGGGGGGGGGGGCAAGGGAGGGTAAGAAAACTACAAAAGGATCCCTTGAACAATGCTTTAGCAGTTATCAGAGCTCACTTCCATTGACGAGCGCCTAAAGTAGTGTAAATGCAGAAACACTAACAAATTCTTAATAGGCACTTGTATCACACTGGTGGCGGCAGTGGGAGGGGTGAAACAGGTCGTAGTAAAATCAACAAATGTTATATGAAAGTCAAATTGTACTAGCAGCTTACATTCCTACATGGATTGAAAAAATATTAATATTGAATTATACAGGTATTGTATATATTATAACTTGCTGAGCAAGCAATTAAGCCAAAGTTCTAAGTAGACTTGGTAACCCAATACAGAAACATTGTGAACCAAATAGTCTCAGTACCAAACCGTAAATAATGGGAACAGAGAAGAATGAGAGATAAGAAAACAAACAATATATGCAGGGATTCATTCTGATAAATCTAGACGATCACGGCATAGGACCGTATTGACCTGCCTCTGGTACCACACCGAGTATGAATGGAAGTTAGAAAATAAAACCCACGGTACTCCAGAGGTGGAGACGTCTTAAGTGAGTGATCACTATCAGCACAGAAAAAGAAATGTGTTTGCCACTGTATCATCAAGAATAGGATAGAGAGCAATACGAGGTTAAAGTTTGGTGCATTTTATGAGGTCTATGGTATGAACCAATGAGGCAAGCCAGACTGGCCTATGAAGAAATATCACAAGAAATTCAGTCAAATAGGAGATCCAAATAGTATGGCACACAGCACATGCAGCTATGCGCAAAAAAAAAAAAAATATCTTTAAAAGTGGGCATACAGGTTAGCCAATGCAGTCGTTCACCTATTTCCCTGTCAATAGAAAAAGGAACCAGGTCCTCGGGGATGTAAAGGCAATAATGGATCCAGGAACCTTATATGTAATGCATCCAAGGTCATTGTGATTATCATTCTCATGGTCCTGATCTTCATCACCGCTGAACACCACAAGTTAAGTTCCAGGAGGGTCGTCAGCAGGCATCCAAGTAATGGAACCATAAGGCTAACAGTTCAATAAAAGGGGCATTTTGGGTAGGTCTATTGTGAAGGCCAGTTATAGACTGGGGCAGTGATCGTTTTTTGTACTATTGTGAAAGGACACAGTCCTGAAACAATGGGACATTAGAAAAATAGAGCTCTTAGAGCTAGGAATTAACAGATTGAGCCACAGTTCAAGTAGAGATTCCAGAGCCCTGACACTTTTTCATTTGGAGTGGAGTGAATTGATCCTGATTGGTGGTGTTCTGGAATTTCTCTTTTTTGGGTGAATGTTTTGTAGGTGATTAATGTGGAGTATTAGGAGTCATTGGGGGGGGGGGGGGGAGACAGATCCTTTGATACCAGTCAGGTAGATCCAATTGAGCAAATTGGAGGGCTTCACAAACGATGGCAAGTCATCAGGAGTTTTAAAAAGGTAGAGCAGTTTGCCGTTTTTCCTCTCAAAAGTCCAAGTAAGGGGTGTAAGGCTTTGCAGTTGCCCAGCGTAATAGGGGATAGGTCTTGGTACACAGAGTTATCTTGTGCTCGTTGAAAGTAATGAGCTTTTTTTGCCTCGCCCGTTTCAAGATCTCCTCTTTTAGCTTGTAATTTGGTAAAACAGCAAATTATCTCTTGGCGGCGCTGTCTCAACATGTTTTGACCTTATTGATCTGTGGGCTCTTTCAAATTCGATCGGGATATCAGTTGCTTGTTCCAGTAAATTATTAAATATGGGAGGTCAGGGCCGAGGCAATTTGATCTGTGGAAACTGATTCAGGGAGTCCCCTTACACGAATATTGTGCCTCCGACCCCCTGTTGTCAAGATCTTCCAAATGCTGATTCATAGTAATCAGTTGTGCAGTGAGTATCTTAGGCAATTTCCAAACGTGCTATAGCATTCTCTCCTATGCCCTGCTTTCTCGGACCCCATCATCTTCTCAGTGAGCGCTAGCAAAATTGGCTTTAAGCTCCGTGATAGCCAACGAGAAAGTGTTTTTAATGTCAGCTACAAAATGTCGTCACGTCTGAGTAAGAGGGTGTTTGAGGTTCCGGGGCCTCTTACCATGTCCTCTGAGGCAGTTTGCGATCCCGTCGCTGTAGTCATCTTTGTGGCCGGCTGGCACCATCTTAGCTGCAGTCTCCCTGTTTGAAAAATATCCGGGATACTATGGGAACCTGAAGTGGTGGATAAGCCGCGTGACTGTGTCCCCAAGTGGTGACCAGTAAACTTGCAAATGTACGAGCTGAGGAAGACCAGTAGTTTTGCTTAGAAGCTGCGGGCTTGAAGGAGCTCCTTCACTGTGCTGCTATCCACATTACATGCCAAGCCACGCCTCAAATTTTATTTTTTAATCTGTTATTTATTCAATGTTGTACTTTAGAAGTATGGGTGGTTTATTAGAGTTTATTTGTGGTTATTGGCAATTGTATTGTGCCATATTGTCTTGTTTCGTTCCTTGTGTTCTTGTGTCGTCTTCATTGAATGTGGCTGTTACTTAAAGTGGAGCTCCAGCCAGAAGGGGAAGCTCCACTTATCTGTCTCCTCCCCCCTCCACATTTGACACTTTTTGGGACTGGTACCTGCTCCCACATCTGGGTCAGTTTTACGCAGCCCTCCTACTTCCCCCCCGCAGTCTTCTGGGACACTTCACAGATCCCAGAAGACTGCAGGACCTATCTCAAGGAGCAGTGCAACTCATGCAAGCTCAGTAGGAAACTGGCTGTGAAGCCACAAGGCTTACTTACAATGCCAGTGCTAGGAACCCTAGGGGCAAGTGAAGAATAGCCCAGGTGACGGCGGCACTAGACCCCTGTACTGGTAAGTGTCCTTTTAAGTCAGCAGCTATAGTATTTGTAGCTGCTGACCTAATTATTTTGGGAAGACTGAGCTTCTCTTTAATAATTTTCATTTGGGAGTAATAAAGTATTCTTATTCTGATTAAGTATTAGGGGGCCGAGGGAGGAGCTGCACACTGAAAGTTTTTTACGTTCATACATAGAATGAAGATAAAAAAAACCTTTAGCCTTTACAAACTTTAAATATGCCACAACCGTGAGATGTATACAACTTTGTACAGCTGTATTGTTAGGATTTGGGTGCGTGGCCAGGGAGCAGGAACCTAGAATTATCGTTCGCTCTGAACCAACATGACATTTAGCCAGCTGGTAATTGAAAGCCAGTTGGCAGCAGCAAATAATTCACACTGAATTTTAGAAAATGAACATTTAGTTACATGATCTTGTAAAAAAAAAAAAAATTATATATATATATATATATATATATATATATATATAAATAAAATGGTTGTTCCCCAAATGTCCCAATGTTTGTATTGCCCCCTCACCCACTATATATTTACCTGGCCCTATCTCAATTCAGCACTGTGCCCGTCTGTCAGCCCTCTTCTTCCTCTCTGCTCAGGGGCAGAGTTGGGAGCCATTGTCTCCTGCTACTGTCAATCAAATCCTGTGAGCAGAAAATGGGGATGTGCCACACTGCGTGTGTCAATAGAGCGAGCCTGCAGGTGTTTCACCATAAGAAGTGACTTCCATTGGTGGCACACCAAGAAGAGTATCCTGGAACCCCAGTGGGGGATTCCAGAAGAGAAGGATTGGGACCACTGCACAAAAGGTAATTTTTTTAAAATTAAAAAACAAAATGTTTTAACAAGCTGTAATTTACGCCATCAACAAAAATTATGTAGATAGTTATGGACCTTTACCAAACTACGGAAATGTCAGCTTCCATTTCAAAAAGGCAGTTATATATAACTCCCAGTTATATATTGCAGTTGATTACCTGCCCAGAGAGCATCATGCAACTGGATCCTCAATTTAAAGCCTATATGTCACACCAATACATTACTCTGTGTCATAATTGGTACAATCTACTTAATACTATTTTCAAAATCCTTAGGGAAAAAAACCCCTCATACACTTACCTGCTAAATAGCACTGCAAAAAAATCAACTATAGATTGCTTGAATCCATCATAAGACATTATGTATATTGAAATCTTTACAATACGGATATAGCATTCTTACCTTTACACCAGCTTTGGTGATTGATATAGTTTGCTGTTCCATTGCCTCATGAATGGCCACCTGATCTTTCAAATCCATTTTATCAAACTCATCAATACAACAAACTCCCTTAATAAATACAAGAAAGGTCACAAATGAAAACAATTGTAACACATTACAAACTAAAACCAACAGAAGTTAGCAAGATAAATGTATTAAGTAAGCCGATTCAGCTAGTGATCTACATTATTTGTACCTGCATTACATACTACACTTTTGTTTTGCCACGAGGGCAGCTTTGGTTGGTAGAAATATCCTTTGAATGCCTGTAAACATGAGTGACAGTAGCTCTCTACTTCTGCTCTCGTAACAGGCCAGAAGAAAGAGTCCCTAACCAATCTAAAAAGGTCCTATCTGATCCTAAGTGCCCATGTTCATCATGAAGAGCCAGTAGTACTGCTCATCTGTTTCTCTGGGAGGAACTCCTGCTAGCTTTCATGAATGAACCATTTAGTAGCAGACTGGGACCAAACTCCTGTTTGGTCAGTGCTTTCAAAGTTAAACTGTAGAGCGGGTGCTCACTCTAATCTGCCTTCAAGTCTCTGACAATTGTGGGAGCCCTACACCTCCCAGTTCAGACTGGTAGCACTTGGAGCTGAGGCCATCAGAGTCACCCCATCAGGAGTGCCCAATAGCTCCTTTGTGCCAATGATCAATGCCTTGGCACAAAGCCTGGACTCCCTCAGACATCACAGGACTCAAACTTTCTGTGTCCCGATTATATGGTATTTCAGGATATAGCATCAGCACCTCTGCTCCCTACTCCCGGCTGATATTTCAAATTACATCAACATTCTGACAAAAGCGGCTAATAAAATTATGTCCAGTGGCGTCTAGCTTGGCTTTTGTCAGAATATAAGTTAAGTTATAGGATTGTCTGTTTTGACATTCAAAAAGAGGCCCCATACAGATAATCCTTTAATTTGTCGATGACAGCCAACAACTTCAACTTATGCTCCAGATAGTTTTTCTCAGATGACCAAGACTATTGTAAATTATGGGACGTACATAACCTCCCATGTTGCTATTGATTTAGGACTCCACCCAACCCCTCAACTGGCATTCACATGAAGCCCATATGGTTTGGCAGGATCTGTGTAAGCCAGGACTGGAGCTTCCGTGAAGCTTTTCTTGAGGTGATGAAAAGCTCTTTCATACTGGGAAGTCAATCGCTCCTGAATGGGTTCTTACAACTTTCAAGTTCCTTGTCTCACTTGACCAGCCTTGCAATTTTCAGATTTGCTTTTTCCCTGTAGTAACTCATTGAGTGGGCAGGCAATCTTTGCGAAATTCACTATGAATGTCCGATAAGAGCAGAACCCTAGAAAAGTCAGGTACTATTCTTGGTCTGGGCAATGTGGTAACCACCTCTAACTTCTTAGGGTCAGTGGCAATACCTTCTGCTGAAACGAAATGCCCTAGGTAGTGGACAGAAGTTTGATAGAACGGACATTTCTCCAATGACAACTTCAGTCCTTCATGGAGCCTTTGAAGAACCTTCTCATGTCTCACTTAGTGTTCTTCCAAAGTCTTCCTAAAAATTATGATATCATCCAAGTACACCAATACCTTAGTTAGGTTCATGTCTCCCACTGTGCGCTCCATCAGCAGTTGAAATGCAGAAGGAGTCCCAATAGTCCTTGAGGGATCCCATTGAACTCAAAGAACCTAAATGGGCAAACAAACACAGACTTTTCTCAGTCGGTCAGATGCATGGAGATCTGATAGTAGCCACTCTTCAGATCTCGGACACTGAACAATTTCTCTGACAGACACTGAAGGACATCTTCGATTCAAAGAGTGGACTGATCGGGAATGGTTCTTCTGTTCAGAGTTCTGTAGTCAATATACATTCGCAGGGTCCCATTTTTCTCTCTCACTACAATAGGAGAAGCATAAGGGCCCCTGGATTCACAAATGATTCCCTACTTTCCATCTCAGCAAATTGCTCTCCGACTTCTTCTAGATCACTCAAAAAAGGTATTCGCCTTGCTCTCTCCCTAAATTCCCACAGCCAAATCCTATGCTGAACATTTAGCACATCTTACGTCAGTCATTCTTGGAAAAAATCTTTGTGATTGAGAGTATTTCCTTGAGTGTTAGGTCTTCATTCTCAGCTAGAGAAATATGCAACCTTCTCACTAGGTTAGTGTTGGTTCCAATTAATAGAGAGAGTTGTGTCTTGTCCCTGGCAGAATGGAATATACAAATATGTTAAATGTATCAAATGTCTGTCTTCCCCACAGTCGAGGGACTGAATCTATTTTAACTGGAATGTAGCCATCATAGGGGAATTTTTCAGAGCCAATACTCAGATCTCCAACTCGCGTAAAAGGGATATGCTTCAGATACTTGTCATAAAAGTTACTGTATAGCAAGGCCAACTGAGCCCCAGTGTCTTGCAAAACCTTAGTTTACTCTCTCTCCACCTGGACACTATAGAAGAGGGCCCTACAAGCTTCTCAGGTAAATCAACTGGCGTTACATAGTTGGTGTGACCCTTTGTTTTCCCTGCTAGTTGTTGGAATGATCTGACAGCGACTTTAAATGGAGGTGGCGCATTGACTCTCTGCTCATTTCCCCCTGGCTCTGGTGGCTTTTGATTGAGCTTTGTTGAGGGTTCCAATGAACTTCTAAGATTTTACATTTTTGCTTTGATTTCACATGTTTTTGAAGTGCTGGCTTTTCTTGAGGACCTCAGGTAGTTCCTTCACTGAGGCCCCTGAAGTTTTCCCCCTTTCTTAGCAAGGAGAAAACTTCTGTAT